>NC_083657.1:13287789-13317789 GCF_963576545.1 Limanda limanda
GTCGGCTAATATGAGCTAATAAAACAAATTAGCCGAGCGTGGGCGAGGCCCCCTCACCGCCCTATAAGTGAATTGCTCTGCCTGTGCACCGTTCATATGAATCTGTTTAATACAGCCCCTGGGGAAGGAGGAGGGGGGGTGCTTCTATGTGAGGAGTTGTATCATAATCTAGGGTTAGCTGTCACACAGCAGGCAGGCTAATTTGCTGGGCTATTAGCTTAGCAGCAGCTAGTGGCAGCGGAGCTCGCAGGCTAATTGACCCAGTTCGCTGGGGCAGAGCAGAGGCCATGTTGTCATTCCGCTCCACTGAACTTTGTTTACATGGCAACTTCTCGCCTTGTTTCTCTGAAGACGCCGCGTTTTGTAGCATTACTGTAACACGTGTGGAAGTAAAGTCCCTTCATATAATTAGCCCACTTAGCAGGGCACCATGACACTTCTAAATGGTTTAATACTCTGGTTCAAGGAATGCAAAATATTCCCTAAAGTACGTTTTAATAACCCACACGGACCCTTTCCCTTGGTTTATAGCAGAGCTGCAGTTATTTTCATTGTCGATCAATCCGTTGATTATTATCTTGATTAATGTATTAGTTTAATAGATTAAACTCCCTGAAAGTCTTGTTTTGTCCACAAACCATATATTCTCTTTACTGTCATTAGAGGAGCAAAGAAAGCAGAACATATTCACGTTTAGGAGGCTGGAACTGGAAGTATTTAGATGTTTTACAATCTGGTTAATCAATCATTCAAACAGTTGGCGATTAATTTGGCAACAAACTGAACTAGTTCGTAGTGCAGACGTCTCAAGGGTCAAAACACTGATTACATGACACACAAACTGTTTTAATCTACTCCCATCATCCTGCTTATTGCAACTTAGTGATTGTACATTGCAAAGCATGTGAACAAGCACATACTTGTTTGTACAAGTTTTTTTCAGTGTCGGAATGTGTGTTATAAGGTTAGAGGACATTGGCATGCAGAACACATTTCACTAGTTATACTCAAAATACTTAGAAATCAGAAAATCCTGCCGCATCAGCATCACTTTGACGTCATATGCTTCTCAACAAGTGCCCCTCGAAGTCTCATGATTCAAACAAGGTTGTTGAAAACAAGGGGGAGTATTATACAGGGTTGAAAACATGTAGCCTCAGCAACGACACCAGTAATTATTATTGCCACTGTTACAGCAAAGTATCCTGTTTTCTGAAATAGGTCCAGACATGTAACAGACCTAAATTACCTTATTTCTCTATTCTTGACTCTAGGTCTATAGAGATGGACTCCCTGATGAGTGCGGTGGCGCCGCGCTCCCCAGCCCCCGCCAAGAAGCTGTCCGAGGTGGACTTCCGGTCGGGGGCCACCCTGGAGCAGCTGTCGGCACGGGTGTCGGAGCTGGTGCTGGCGGAGCAAGGGGAGTTTGGAGACCAGACGGCCTTAGAGGTGCACACAGCTAAGGACTTTATCTTCAACATGCTAGGTATGCCCACAAACAATCACACTGGATAAGACAATGTTGCCACCATATGTACATTTATCAAATACCACAGACCCCCAGTTTCAGAAATGGTTGGTGGTATGTTAACCACAAAGAAAGGAGTGAAGCCTATGATCAGTTTGTAGCTTTGTGCACTACATTCTCTCACTGTAGATGATGCAATGTTTTTGCTGCAGATCATCTGCATGACCTCAGACCTCCCAACCTCAACCACATGCCACGACTGTAGAATGAAAACCCCTCTCTCCGCGATGCTTGTAATGTGTGGTGATATGTCACAGTGTGTCTCCGATAATGGAAGTTAACAGTGTGTTACATTATATAACATGTTTCATCTTAAGTGGAAGAGAATGGGATTTTAATGCAGCACAAGCCTATGGGACAGGAATTACTCATTGCCTGGGGTCAAAGTTACTATCAGTTAACTAGTCATGTATTTGACAGAGGCTGTGAAGGCAGAATTGCAGGATGGAAGTTAAGAGTGTATCCCACTTCACGGCTGACGCTTTGTGTATATCTGTGTGCCGGGGCAGTGCCAGGATTATCTTTCCCACTACGTGCAAGAACTATCTGGATTTTATTTCCCAGATAGAATGTTAACATCGTAAATAAGTTTGTGTGCTCGCGTCATCTGTCTTGTAGCGTCCCGACACAGGTAAAACAAAATCGGCTCCGGTATGAATCACATTTTCTTTTTTGGCACAGATTTGACACTGCTGCTGTCAGCAAGCAAACATACACACACCTTTATTTACAGAGGGCCATGTCTCAGGAATGCTCTGCTCCCTCTTCAAAAGTTCTACACACATTCTTACTTGGAAACTGCCCAGTACAACCACACTCAATTTGCTACTGGGCAGGTCTTAATTTAGTGACACAACAAATTGTTATCATGAAGTTTAAAGTTGAGTTAAAAAAGTAGAGGAACCTTTACTACGTGTCCAGTTGTAGATGTAGTGTAAAGCTTTTACCATATCCTGAAAGGAATAAATGAAACATATGCAGTAATGACACTCAATGCAAACTGATGCCAAAGGGAAACAAAATGTGATGTGAGGACTATTTTTGTAGTTGTGTGTTGTTTATTCCTGACACTGAAAGTTATTTCAGGCAAAAGGACAAAGCTGCAAGATCCAATGTAAATGAGACGGAACACTGTTTCTTTTTAACAGACCCATTTAATGACTCGGCGTGTTAGGCGGCACGCGCGACAAACCCAATTAACACCAGACTTTAATTTAATCCTCTGACAAACACATTGTCAGGCAGTTGTTTTTTTTCCAGGTCTTAAATGTAAGAGAAAAAGTCTTCCAGTCTGTGGATGCAACTACGTGTAACTTGCAAAGTCGGAGGCTCTCAAATGCAACTTTGATTCTCAATGCTGGAGTTCAGGATCATCCCGTGTATAATTCACTTTTTAATTCTGCATGAGGGATCTGAAAAGAGTGAAGTGTGTTTGTTTGTCCAATAGGTGGCACTCTGCCCCCTCCCTCCTGTCCTCTGTCATCCCTCCTCTCTCATGTCCCCTGGAAGCTGAAAACTAAACATGTTCGGGCCGTGTCCTGAAAGTTTTGCGTAGTTCTTCTTTTATTACCTATCGTTTCTTCTCGACCCACTTTTAAAAAATATTTCAGGGTTTCGCATTTTTTGCAAGTCTCTGTTCTGTCTCCACTTCTCACCCATTTTTCACTATTTCTGTCAAAATAGTCGCCGTGCATTGGCTGACAGACGGCTCATGCTTCTCCACTGCTTCAGTCTTCTCACCACACTGCGACAGCTTCGTCAAACAGGCCGCATCTACCCCGGGAAGAAATCGCATAAATCAAAACCGTACCGGGGCCTCTCCTTCCCTCATTTTCTCCATCACCACACGCAAAAAGAGATTTATTTTTCTGTGCAATCTTTTAACTGTGTGTTTTTTTCTTTGCTGGTTTCTGTGCAAAAGCCCCAACGCTCGATTCGGTGTTTGTTTCCCCGCGTGCGTGCGTGCGTGGATGCTGAACACGAGTGGCTGTTTTTTGCCAGGCTTCTATAAGCTTTGAGCTGCAGAGGGATCCCCACTGGGCTTTGTCAGGAAAAGGGAAAGCGAAAAAAGATTACACACGCACACAAGTGCACGCAGGGAATTTTTTCACACGCTGAAATATCCAAGAAGAGGCTCTTATTTACTCTGCGTTTGAGTCAACACTGTGGTTTGCCTTCAGGCAAGCTGAGTGGGGGCTATACCCTTTGAAAAACAAAAAGTCAGATGAAGGTAGAAATAGGAGATAGCAGGAGATCTGGGGCCGGGCGTAGATATAGCCTCAACCCAACTTTTCAGATCTTAAAGTTTTCCTGCCAGCTTGTGAGAGTTCAGTTCAGAGTTCACCCTACCGCCTGATGTCAGAGAAAAGGGAAACTTTTGATCCAAGTTTAAAGAGTCACGAGTGTTGCTCAGTCTCAGCTTGGATTTTGATATTTTTTATCTGTGAGACCTGAAAGAAATAACCTGTACAGAGCCTTTCCCTCAGTTGTCAGTCGCTGATCAGTGAAAAACAGATAAAGGATGAGCTGCCCCTGACACACGAGTACAGAAACGTCCACTTTTTGCTTTCCTGTTGATCCATTCTCATCAGCCCCTTTTGTTTTCTAGTGTTCTTGACTCACAACAACAATCTCAGTTTTTTCTGATCGTGTTTTGCCTCGCGAAGACTGACTTTTTGGTTTAACCTCCCAAAAGGTTGTCAAATATTAGATTCAACTGTTTTTTGCAATCAAAGTGGAAGCCGTTTCCCTTTTGGGAAAGCAGCTCACGTAGCCGTTGGACTATTGTTGGCCTTCGGGACGGGCACAGTGTCTGGCCTTTCTCTCACTCCAGCCCATTAACACTGGCAGACTCGTGTGTGATGGATTCACAGCCTCATGCTGTTTCCGCTGCGTTGACTTCCTGCCTCATTGGAAGCCCCCCCGCTCTGATGCCCAGAGCTGACGTGTAGTTTTTAGCGGAGGCTCTTGTTCGGGGCCAACATGCCTTCTGTGGCTGACTAATTCTGTGTTAATGCCTGTTTGGATTTGAGAGACTGTCTTCATCTGGCAGCCGGGGCCAGATTCATGGCTCTGCAACAGTAGAGGGAAATGTTTTGATTACTTAGGCTCTGCTTGTCTCCAGTTCTGATCTGTGCAGGGACACCAGTGCCAAGCAGCACAGATGTGCAGCATCTTGCCTGCCATAAGTCCTGGTCATTGTTGTTGTTCACTGACAAATCTTAATTGTTGGAATTGAAGAAAACATCATTTAGTTGAAGGTAGTTCACACCCTCCGTAACAAATAAACCACCAACTGTCTGTGATTTAAACTCAACAGTGTCCTGTGACTGAACACAGCCAAAGTCTGACGCCACAGAGTACAATTCATTAAGCATCTTTCATTGTATACATTATTATTGATTAATTAAATATGACTTTGCGAATTTGGCATATTAAATATGAAGTGTTTTGACATTGCAGGACATGTTACCTGCCATCCTGCTCATTTTAATAACCCAGGCTGACACTGTGATCTTTTTTTCCCCCCCACAATCACACTTTATCTATTCCTGAGGCAAAACGGGAGGAATAGTTTTGGTCGTAGCTGTCAACTGATAACAGTATCTCGTGTGCAGGCTGCAGCTGTCTTGAGTTGCCGGGGGGAAATAAATCTTTAAAAACTCTTAAGTTTTCCACACACCTCACTCGCAGAGTAACACTTTTCAGTAATCTATTAAAACAAGTTTTTTGGGTCCACAGAGCGACGCACACTTCCCCCTTTCATGTCCAACAAAACTGACTCTATTCTCTCATTGGTATTTTGACCAAACTCATTTCTGCATTGACCGGCTGTCTGTAAATCCAAAAAGCTTCTCCTCATGCCTCAGAATATGACAGTTAAATTGCAGCATTTACAAATGCAAATGTTTTTTAGAGAGACTAAGCTTTAATGTTAAATTCAGGTTTGTTTTCTGCATCTGTCACAATTCACTGAACTCATTTAGTCTGTATATCCATATCAGTCGATATTGGTAATTATAACAAAAAATTTAACAAACAATTTCTCCTTTCTAAGTTTAAAGACTGATTGAAGGTTGTGGTTTTAAACTCTTCCTAATGGGCGGTCAATTATGTGTTGTACTTCCTTATTAAAGGTGTATTAATAGGTTAAATCAACTGAAATAGAGTTTGTTTGTCCTTGACCTTTAGCGTAATTGAAGAACTTATAATTATATTAGTGATACAGTTCTTCCAGCCTCTGATCTGAAACCTCCATAGCTGCTTTGCTTCTAATTGCTTCTAATAGAGCAATAATTGGGCACTAGGGCAAATTAAGGGTGTGGGTTAATTACTTATTAATTGCCTAATGTGGTACTTAATTGATCTGTTTGCTCACTTCTTTGGCCTGTCGTTAATCAGAACATCAAAAGTCAGGATCCACTTGTTCAAGGTTCTTTTAAAAAGACGAGAGTGCCCCGCAGGCCAGAAAGAGTCAAATGTGAAAGCAAAGCAGCAGTGACACCTTTTTCTTTAAGTGATAATTGCCTGTCACTTCACAGGACACGGTATCACAGTGTAGCTGGCATCAAAGCAGCAGCGAGGAGCTGGAAGACACTGACAGCTTCCTGCATCCTCTCTCTCTCACACGCTCTCTCTCTCTCTCTCTCTCACTGCAGGAGGTTAAGACACAAAATGTCTGGCACCACTCTCAGCCCAGGTTCTTCTACTTAACACGTTCACACACTGTCATACACACACACCCACCTGGCTCAGTGCTGTGAAACCTCCCTTCAAATCAGATTTAAATTGGAACCCCTCCTTTCCTCCTCTTCTGAAAGACTTTTTTTTTTAAGCTAATCTCCGTCCCTTCATATGAAATCATAAGCAACAAGTGGGCGAATCGGTTCACCTTTCAGCAACTCGGATGACTGGGATTAATCCTGCTATTAGCGAGCGAGGTGAGCCCCAGAGAAGTGCCGGGTGTGAAAGCGCTGATAACATCCGGCTGAGACGATATTAGTCGGGAGTCATTTGTAACGGATTGAATCGCTCCTTTGGGGAATTGGCTGCTTTTAAGATTATTGTTATGGCGGGCTCCGCTGCTGTATTAGAGGGATATTGTCTAGGAGAAAAAAACGAGAGGTCACACAGGGGTAGGCCATGTGAAATAACAACGGTGAGTCTCATTTCCACACAGACGACATTTCAACTGCACCAGGCATAAAGCCACAAGGTGAATAAATGCATGTGCTGGTGCTACGCTGGTCGTACTGGGCGTCTTAGGGTGTGAAACTGTGGGAATGTCAATGACACTCAACTTTCTTCACAAGGACATAGATGTTAAAAATAAACTGTGATTACTAGTTTAACCTCACAACCGCCTAGTTTTTGGTAGTCACAGCTTCCAGACTCTCTCTCTCTCTCTCTCTCTCTCTCTCAGTCTGTCTTCTCCTTCAGCAGCAGCACATAGAAGTCATCAGCTTATTCAGAGGAATCCCATTTTCCAGAGAGATTTACGCAGCTATTTTTGGACTCTCTCAAACCAGAGGTGTGCCCTGGAATACTCCCGCTTTGCTCTGGTTGTGATGAGAAAGGACGTCCCTCCCATGATTGCTTCAGGGGATTTCTCCGCATTGTCACGTCGTAGATCCATTTTTGAAGGAGGCATGTTGGTTATGAGTGCGCGTTTACATTTCTGCAGTCTCCTATTTTCCAGTCAAAGGGCCTGTTAACTATATGAGAGTCCCTGTTGTATTGACGTGGCTGTGGGACGTGGCTGTGTAATATCACAATGATGTATTGAATTGTCAACACACTCCTGAGACAGATGATAAAACAGTGCTCTCGCACAAACAAACCTATTGATTTCGAAGTCATAGTAAATTACTTTTAGAGAAAATGACTTTTTCACGATAGGTATTTTTCAGGCAGGGGAGCGAGTGACAGGGTGCTCAATCCTTCTGAATGTAGTAAAGAGAAATTCGTGCTTTATTTTAAATGCATTTGTTTCTCAATGTTTGGACCAAATTACCCATGACATGGGTTTTATATGACCTTCTTTTAATCTCCAAAAGGGTTAGTTGCATCACTTGCCATCAGTAAATACGTATGTTAATAGAATAGCTATTACAGTGAATTAAGGTTGTGATTTAGTGATGTTTGAATCTCCCGGAACAGATCATTTCAAAGACAAATAGAGGATCGTGGTTGCTCCTTGATTGCAGCATACACATGATTTCTAGCCTTGAGAGATTGGAGCAGATTTTGGGCCATAACTCCTCAATTCATATGCTAACTATGATAAAATACCCTTAATGAAATCCACACTTACTGGACTATGCCTTTTTAAGTCGTTAAAGGACATGTATCATCTACCGTACATATGTATGTGAAGGCGACAGCCGTGGGCTTTGATTTAGATTTCAGTGGCGAAATGTTTAAGGTCACAAGGACCTCATGAGCCTGGGAAAAATGTTTGACTGAAACTGCACTGGTAGGTGGAAGGAAACGACCACAGGGCAGAAATTCTTAATGTTGATGTGATGTAATGTTTTTAATGTTGTGTCTGATCGGTATATATGAGTCTAAACAGACCTGGATGCAAACTGCAGACTGGAGGCATACAATTGCCAGGTGGTGATTCTGCTTTTATAATTTCATTGTGACTCAGCCAACTTGCCATCAGATGGTATAAAAAACATCCAGCTTTTAGTGTAACATGACAGTTGTTAAGTACCCCAGCAATGAATGGGTTAAGCACGAAGCACTGAAAGCTGCAGCATTGGTCTGGTTTTATTGGAAACACTGGAGCCTTTCCTGTTAGCACAGTCTGAGACTGATGGAGAAACCAATAGTCCTTTGACATACTGGAATTGGGTCTAGTTTGAAAACAGCTCTTAACCAAAAAACTTCCCTCTAATGGAAATATACGTTAAAAGACCTGTTTTATAGGATTAGGTTTAATCCGTCAGCTGTGAAAGCCCAGACCGTCTCCTCTCCAGCTCTACTCTCAGACTGTGTGTGTCTACAGGCATATGAGTTGGATTGTCTTCACGTGCACATCAATGTGTGTGTGCGTGCTTGCCGGCCGATGCCCAGTTAGGCAGCAGGAGACTGCTGATTTGGGCGTTTTGGATTAAAAAGTAGCTTGTGTTCCTTGGAACAACCTCAAACTTCCTGCGAGCCATTGGTGGAGATTGGAAAGGCCTTGCTAATTGATACCGTTTCCCCTCTGTACTCCCGCTTACTGAAGGCCCTGCTGGAGAGATAAAATGCTCTTTATTCTCCTTTTTTCATCACTCTTTTCCTCCTCTTCGCCTATTTGACCCAATTTATCAGTGGCAGATAAAACCAAACAAATCAGAGGAGTCACAGCTCCAAACTCGCTGCCCTTTGGCTGGCGTCTGATCCACGCTTCTTCTCTGGCACTGTCTTTTCCCCTCTCTTCTTCGCTTTGATCTTACCATCCCGCATTTCTCCCTCTTTAGCAGCCTAACCGATATCAAGTTCTGATGTTCGATTGGCCGTAATTTGTTCCGCGCATTGCATGCACAAATACTCGCCTCAGTCAGAGAGACGAGTTAAATGGGATGCACTTGATGCAACTAAATCCTGCTTCCACTTTATTAACATCATGCTGAATACATTGAATGCAGATGAACAGGAAAATATAGTCCAAAAAACGCATTTTCAAGTCTTGAGTGTTTTGTTTCTAAATTGCTCACTATTTCTGATCTATGAGGTATTTGTGTGACCAACCAACAACCCATATGGGATTTCGATTTCTACTTAGGACTCAAATTTTCACATCTAACAAATGTCTTTGCTCGCTCACTGACACATACCTCCACATGAAAACATCACATGGCCTCCTACCAACAAGGTTGGATGCCCATGTAATTGGGTGAGAGGAATCCTGTTAGTAACTTTGAACCCCCAGCCACGGCCTGCCGGGTTGGTCTGATGCCCCCGTTCCAGCCACTTAACTGCCCTAGAGGGGATAAACACTCAAGCTCGGGCTCTTACAATCTTTTCCCTGCAAAGTGTTTTGAAGTGCCAATGCTTTATTTCTGACCCGCAGTAGCTAGCATTTACCTCTGGACCAGCACAGGCTTGGTTTTAGGATCAGGCCTCTCTCGAGTGCTCCTTTCAGCTGTCAAAACATAACACACTTGACTCCCGTGCTGCGTTTCCCATGGGCCCACAGCCTGGGAACTTTACTACACGGCTAAGTAGCCATAAAGGGATTTAGGGGGCAGCTTTCTTTCATATAAACTGTTCAGAGAGGAGTGCGAGGAAGGCTTTTCAGCACTTGGGAAAATGATGGTGCGGCCAGGCTTAAAATATTATAAGAGTATAATAAGATAATTGTCCAAGTGCTCGTATTTCTTGCCCCATCACACTTCCTTTTAGTGATATTGCTATGTTCCCAGAACTTTCCCGGAAATTAACTAATAAAACTACAAAAGAGAGGGTAGAGAAGCTATTAAGAAGGCCTGGCTGGCCACGCGTGTGACATTATCATTAGAGTCTTACTCATTGGTCAATGGATGATTTCACTCTCAGTAGTCCCACAGCTCAAACTCGCAAATATATGCAGTGTTTCTCAAAACAAACCAAGCCGGACATTCTGTAGGCTCACACGCTTGTGGACCTGCTGCTTTCTGTCCTAGTGCATTGAGCTTGGAAATATATGAGAGCCAACAAAACCTTTTCAGTCATTGCGCCTTGCCACAGTTTTGCTGGCATTTCCACACATCAAAACAGATCTAAATATAAATGTTGATTTGTGAGCTTGATATTTTGGTATCTCCGTCTCATCCTCTAATCCAGGCTTAGTCCAGAAAGTGGACCAGCGGCTCCCAGTTGCCAACGAGTACCTGCTTCTGTCGGGCGGGGCCCGGGAGGGAGTCCTGGACCTGGACCCTGAGCACTTGGGCAACTACGTCAAAGGGGCCGATTTCGACCTGGACTTCACCCTGCTGGTGCCTGCTCTGAAGCTCCATGACCGCAATCAGCCGGTCACCCTGGACATGAGACACTCCCCACCCTGCCACTCATGGCTCAGCCTCCGCCTCTGCGACTCCAACGTCTTATCCCGCTGGAGCATCTGCTGCCAGGAAGAGAATGGACATCCCACCGAGGAGGATGAGGAGGACGATGGCGAAATGGGTGAGGAGAAAAAGTGGGCTAATGAATAGAGGAAGACCAGTGACAGAGAGATTGGTCAGGAGGACAAGGGGGTACAAAAGGTGAAAGGATTTAGTAAGAAGTGAAATAAGAGCTACATGGAGAGTAAAGGACAAAGTGAAAGGTGGATGGAGGATAAGGAAATGGTAAAATAGAAAGATGAAGAGATATGTGCAAAGAGGAGTGGAGTAAACAGCATTGAGGGTTCTGCAGCAGTGCAGGTTGGAAGGTGGGGGACTGATTCAATTTTGTTCATGTTTCACTCAGATAATTTGATGCATGATGTTGTGGTGCAATTTTCCGGAGGACCCGCTCCTCTTTACTCTTCAGATAGGTGAAAAAACCCACTGGAAATGAACGTTAAAGCATTTTTGAGTTGAAGAAACAAAAGTTCACGATTACACGGCAGCTCCGCGACCACACCGCAACATCAATCCACCAGATGCTCGCGGGCATGAAACTTGCAAGATGAGAAAAGTAATGACATTTATTGATACTAATCGTTTTAATTTTCAGCAATTGGTAAAATACATTTCCCACAGGATCTTATGTTGCTGTATTTGCGCTGTTTAGTTGACAGAGTGTACACCAAAATGCGATCGAAAGGTTGAAATAAGGGCAGCAGTGTTATGAAATACATTTTTTTCCTCACCTCTCTTCAGCATTATTAGTAAACTGTATATTACAGGTGCCCCAAAATCTACTCGAGGGCTGCAACCATTACTTTCATTAACAGTTTGTTAATGATTGATGATTCTGAGCTAATTCTCAGCCGTCCAAATCCTAATTTAATTTATTTGCAATATATATGAAAAAACTTAGCAAGTATCACAATTTGGTGGAATCAGCAACTCTATTTCCGCTAGATATAGATATTCTATTTCGTTTTTTATCGTTCAACTTAACTTATTTTTGAGTCTTACTTAAATTCTAAAACATTTAGCCATAATGTCTAAATATCCTAAATCAACGTCCAAAATGGCTAACGAGTGCATATCCCAACGACAACAACTGGGGGACTAGTCGTGTAGAGTGGGAGCCACACAGCTAGTGTAGCAGGAGAGTGAACCATCAATCTGCACCAGTGCTGCCACATCATCCAGGTTCTATTATACAATCACACCCGGAACCGAGAGCTCAGTTTGCGCCGTAAATAATTGCGTGCCACTGCCAGCACAGGATTTACTCCCACGTTGACTGCGATCCATGTCACAGTAGCTGTTATTCACAAGTCTATGCTGTTACCTCCCTCCTCCCTCCTCCCTCCCTTACCTCCCCCGGTAGATAAAGGCTCCATCCCCTCCCTGGGCTCCCAGTCTCTGGATGGATCCTACTTCTCTCCCTCCCTGGTGACCGACTGGTTCTGGGGGGTGGTGAGCGAAGCCGTGGAGGAGCTCAGACGAAGCCCCCAGAGAGGCATCCCCTCTCCGGACCGACTGGAGAGGAACGGACCCCTCACCACCATCATCCTGCAGGTACAGAAGAACACTGAAAGGATGATAAAAGACCGATGGACTCCTTGTTGCCAGACGTTACAATAATTATTAACAATGTTAAAGAAGATGATTCAGGCTGTGATATCCCATCTCCTCCCTGCAGGCGGGCTCGAGCCGGGTGCTGTACGACCTGCTGCCCGTGGTGTCGTTCAGGGGCTGGCCCGCCGTGGCCCAGGGCTGGCTGACTGCCAACCACTTCTGGGATGGTAAAATCACAGAGGAGGAGGCCATATCGGGCTTCTACCTGCTGCCCTGCTGCTCCCCGCTGGGGGGGCGGCCCGACAGGGAGTGGAGGCTGGCGTTCTCACGCAGCGAGGTGAGAACCTTCACTCTTTTCCCCTGGAATAGCTTTTAAACCATCAGGATATTTTGTCCATCTGGTTTTGTATGTGTGTTATTTTGCCCTTTTTCTTAAATCCTGTGAATACTTAACTATTTGGTTGTTTCTCTGTTATGACTAGGTTCAGTTGAAGAAGTGCATCCCCTTCCCTATGGCCCAGGCTTACCAAGCAGCCAAGGCAGTGCTGTCTCGTATCCTGGCTCGTCCCCGTGCAGGCCTCAGCCTCTACCACCTGCGTACCCTCCTGTTCTGGGCCTGCGACCGACTTCCTGGTGTCTACCTGTCCTGCTCCGATTCCGACACTCCTGCCCGCCTCCTCCTCGGTCTCCTGGACGACCTGGCCCATTGCATCCTCGGTAAAAATTGCCCAAACTACTTCCTGCCCCAGTGCAACATGTTGGAGCACCTGACTGACAGCCAGGCACTGCTCGTCGCAAGAAAACTGGCGCACGTGCGCTCAGACCCCAGCGATAACCTCCGGGCGGCTCTCGACCAAGCCCAGCAGGCAGGCCAGCTGAAGAAGGACCTATCGGCGAGCACCAACGGCCACGGCTCCCCAGGGCATCACTCCACCAACGGTATCATCTCGCCCTCGGACGACAAGCTGGCCCAGCGGCTGCAGCAGCTGGTCACAGAGAATCCTGGGAAATCAATATCGGTCTTCCTGAACCCGGACGATGTCACGCGGCCGCACTTCCGGATCGACGACAAGTTCTACTGAGGCGCACACGCCGCAGAGAAGGCGTGTCACAAAACGTGTAGCTCGCAAACACACTCCGAGACGTCACGTCAGAGGGGGCGGGGCCTCAAGACGCAGGCGGCCTGACACTGAGCACACTCCTCCTCCTCCTCACGTCCCCGAGGCCCGACGAAGCCTTGCTGCTTGACTCTTTAAACCAAAAACAAAAAAACACACATGTCCTACTACTGACGGATGCTGTCCATTCGAGTGGGCATCGCACAACAGACATTATGTCACCGAGCTGTTGCCACGGAGACGGCCCTCTCCTAACTAGCTGGCCTTAACAAGACTTATCGGCTGGTGCTACAGAGACGAGGGCCGGCTTAAGACATGTGAATGAAACCCGGAGATCAACACGTATATCAAGAAGACGTGCGAGCATCTGTGTGCCCGTGTGTGTGAGTGTGTACATTTCACATATTAACTTCTAAAGGTTGCTGCATCTCTCTTCTTTTTTATTTCAGTGGAGATTGGCGCTGGCTGAATTAGAAAGGAAAACCCAGGTGTGGCTGATGTAACTGAATGTAATGTTTCGAGGAGTCTTTGAACAAAGAGTCTTCACTCTTTCAACTACAGTGTAGCTGTTTCTTTGACCCCAAGCCTCAATCAATGAGATCTTTATCTTTTTCCTTTTTTTTTCTCGTCTTTCTCAGGTATTTTTAATACTAATCCTTTTTTTTTACATGTATGATTCAATTTTAAGGTCTTTCACTAGATTGCAACGCCGCATACATTTCACTGGGTATTTGAATGTACCAAAATTGTATCAAATGTTTGAGCAGTTTTGCAAAGAGGAACGCGTCTTGCGTGATCCCAAACCTCTTCACTCGGATTGATCTGTTGAATCACGGCCAGAATGTTAATTCGCCTTTTTTTCCAAAAGGCCCGGTCACACCAACTCAAATGATTCACGTCCAGTTCATCTTAGTGACTGACAGACGACATTTGAAGGGGACAGAGAATTCGAGAGTCAAAGAGGAGGCTGTGACAGCTTGTTCGCCGTCTTGCACCCTCCAGGTAGAAACCGCTCCACTAAAGCTCTTAAGACTGCCTAACACTAGCCTAATATGTCGATAAATATCACTTGCAGCCCCCCCGACTACACCCCCAAGCTTCTAGAAACACACAACCCACATACAGCCGCAGGTTTATGTCACGTTGCAACTTTCTGGTGCGACTGGGCCTTGGAAACAGGTCATGTCTTAAAAAAAAAAAAATGACAATTTCAGATGTAACTGAATAAAACCGGTTAATTGTAAGACAACAGAATGATGTGCTGATACTGAACTAAGATGTAAGAGTTCTGACAGCATGTGATAAAACTTCAAAGTTTGAGTTTTGTTTTCCTACCTGAGCAGACATTTTGTGTCGTGGTGACCCTTTATAAGGGATTTAGAACATTTCAACGCTGTGTATGGAGACAACAAATCAAAGTAGTATTGTGTGGATCGAGCAACAAGACAGAATGTAAAGAATATATATAGAGCCACTGCTTTTTGGTGTATTTATCCATGATAGTCAAAGTTAAAACAACGCAAAGGTCGAGAGAGTCAAACATCTTGTTGCAAAGCATTCGCGCTTGTCTTGTCTGCTTTCTGTTGAAAGTGTGTGTCTGGTTCTGACTGATAATTGTCCCTCATCTCCTCTGCTTGGTTGGTCTGTTTTAATGAGATTTGTGTGTGTCTGTGTGTGTGTGTGTGTGTGTGTGTGTATACACGCCCTTGTCGGCGAGAGACGAACCACGCAGCAGGACACAGACAAGACGCCCAGATGTTGCCCGTGGAATTATCCCCTCAGTGGCTGTGTGTTAGTCACTGGGCCCTATCGTTTCTCTGCAGACGGAGGCGACCCATGGGGGGGATGGAGGGATGGATAAAGGGAGACGGGCGCCTCTGTTCTTTTTGAAGACTTTTGAAGTGGGAGCCCGGGCCTTGCGGGGCCTGGACAGCTGCCTCTCTCGGGGAGGGCTGCCGTTCCACTCTCCCTGGTCGCTCTCATTTTATTCTTTCCGCTCTATCTCATAGTTCCTTTCTTCCTTATTCTCCCTCCTCACATCGTATCCACGTTTCTCATCACAGGCATTCTGTCCTTTAGTCGCCACAGAAAGCCTTATGTTTACACTACTAGAAATGATGTAGTGGCGACAACTAGTGTAAACGGACAAGTAGTCGTTTTATTTCATGAATTTGAGATGTAAAGTTGTCTAAAAGCACTGCGAACAAAATGTTGGGTTCAACTTGGATTTGCCGAGCACTGAAACGCTGCTTCCTCTATTGGTACTAGCACACAATCACTTAGACTTAAGGTTTACATACATTTCAAGGGGATGTGGGTTTGTTCGGTTTATTTATTTTGAAGCTACTGTTGTAAGGTTTTTTCCTTCAGACACATGTATGAATTCCTGTCACTCCCAGTCTACAAATGTCCTGCTCTCACTACTGAATAGATTTTTCTTGTTTTTTTAGAGCCTCTGTGTGTACTGCTGTTCGATGTATGTGTGAGTGAATGGAATCTGAGGAGAAACCAAAGTGTGACGTTAAGGGTTTCCAGCTGCCGGGTGTCGGAGGATCGAGTGGCGTTCTCAGCACTTTAGTATAAGACGGGCCCGATCAATGCTCCATCTGTGTTCACAAGTCACAAGTGTTTATTCATCTGAGAGTATAGTTATTGACGTGAAGGTATTTTTCGTGTTTGACTAAGAATGTGTCTCACTTCGTACCTTAACGGGCCTAGTTGGAGATTACTAGACACCGGAAACAATCAATGTTTTTCTCGGAACTGTGGCGAGTATCACATCCTGTGTCGGTTTATGGATATGCAATCAGAGCCCCCTGTGGAGAGGCCTGTCACTAGCAACGCCCCCTCCATTCGTGCATCAGTGTAGATTGACAAGTTGTAATACGGAGGGGTGGAAAAATCACTCCCGGGCACAGGAAACACAGATGAGGCTCCCAAACATCAGCTTACGCCGAGTTTCTAATTATGACAACTTTTCTGTTGTGATGCAACTTCTGACGAATCAACTGACGAGTCATTGACCTGCTGGGGAAGAGTAACGGACTAAATCAAATGAATGTACCCACTTCCTCTCTTTCACTCGTCCTTATCTCCACACAGGAACTCCAAGTGCTAAGATTAACATCTGTAACTGAATCACTTTACAGTCTGACAAATCTCTTGTATAACTTGAGTCCCTTTTTCAAAAGATTTATATAATTTGCTCTGTATCGTGACTGATTTGCTGTATTTGTTACTGTTATTTTACTGGAGGTTTATATTGATCAAGCTTTAGCATGAAATAAATCACTGCATTTCAAATCATGTCGTGTGGGAATTGTGTCTCTTTAAATTTTGCACTGTGCAAAAAAAAGCTCTTGCTCTCTTATGCACTTTCACAGTTGCCAACGGGCTGGGTTCAATGTCAAAGTTTGCAAGACATGTTTGAGCCAACAGAGGGCGCTGCAGGACAGTGTTTGCACTGCAGGTCAGTCAGCGCTACACTTGCAAAGCCCAGAGAGAAAGAGGAGGCTCCAGGCTGATGTTACACACATGCTGTCAGTATGAAAATGAAATCTTTGAGGTACAACAATCGCACAGCTTGTAGATTATAGGTTATTCTTAAACTTATAAGATACCTTCTCTCGCTCAGGGAAAGGTCATAGGTCAGCATCAGGATCTGTGTCTTGCTTGAGGACAACTGGAGTGGAGCTACACGAGAACTCACTTGTCATCACATCGAGTATCCAGGATCCACACCAGAGAAGATGTAAGTCAGTTAAAGAATCCTATAAAAGTGCTTAAAGCCATATAGGGTTGTTCAATCACCCACAAGCTCTGCCCCTCCATCTCCAAAAGCCAATTGTCTGCTCACCTTTGACCTCACGTGGTGTTTGTTACCATACCCACATAATTGTGAGTGACATTCGGTCAAGTGCATGCTGGGAGGAGCTGGCTCCATCACTGCACTCTGAATTGAGCTTTCCCTTACCTCTGGAAGTCTTTTACCAAAGCACATCAAAATTAAAGAATCCATTTTATTGACACTTAGTGCAAGAACCCATTAACTTAAGGACCAATCGCGTCAGATAGCGCAATTTAAACCAAACTTACTGGGAAAATGGGCACTTGGATAAACATCAGTGTGATTAGATCTTCCTAAAATGACGATGATAAACTTTGATTTTCTCCAGTTGCCCTCGGGGGGTTGATGCAAAGATGGCTGCCGAGTGCTGAGACTTGCCTCAGTGGACTTTTACCATGACCATCTTTAAACTCAGCCTTCATTTTATGTCTATTAAACATTAACTAATCTATAAGTAAAATCATTTTTCCCACTTGATCTTTCGTGACTTGTCATCACACTGTGATATTCTGCGGCATCACCCGCTATTTAAGGGGCTGAGGAAGCCTCTCATCCGATCTACATTGCTTATCTGTTGTTTCTTTTAAAGTAGGGGCCAGGCCGTCTCTACTTCTGCATAATGGCTAAAGATGAAACACCAGGCTCATTATTCGGGGAGTTAAATCGCTGATGAGGCGTAAACGACAGCACACACACTCCGAAATACAGAATACTAACGCTACGTGCTTGATTTCATGAAGTGTAACACGGCCATGAGAAGCAAATATATGAAGTATTCATACAAACGCAGAATTTGCTTGTCCTTACAAAAAGCACAGATATCATTCTCAAGGAAGAAATCTGCACTTTGAAAAACTTGTCTAATTTCCATGAATTCTTGTGAATGAAGTTTCCAGAAAGAGCTGTTGTCTTTTTTCTTATTCAGAATACATTCATGAGACACAGAGGACGTGTTCCCATTTGGAAAGAACAAGAATAAATACGATTAATTCCGTCGTGTCCCCGGGCGTGCAATGACATTTAGAAATATCTAGCCATTATCCGCCATTAGTGACGTGATGATGACACAGATGTTTTGTCGCTTCCAACGCACGCCGTATCATTTCCCATCAATCCCAGCTACGCGCTGCACCGGCTGACAGCACCAATCTGTCCACGCCTATTAAGCCAATTATGAAACCAGGAATTTGCCGGATTGTTTGACTTACAGATGTTCACGGGTCCGCGCTGTGACCTCATGAGCGAGTCAGACTATCAAACAACATGTCACCGGAGTCAAGCTGATTTTGGGCTTGGGCTAAACAAGTGTCTTCTCCATCTTTGTTCATAGTAAGAGCAGCAGGGCAAAACCTAGATGCTTTTCAGGAGGATTTCATTTTAACCTGTTTACCTGCTGTTTCGAGCCAGACAGCTGCTTTCTACAGAGGCAGAGAGGTCTCGAACAAGCGCGTTAATGGCAAACTCAAACGCAAAAAGCCCCATCACAACAACAAAAGTGACAACGTGACCGCAAAAGCCACACAATCAAAGAGTTAATGTGAGAAAATTGCTTCTGGTGGTCCTAAAAGTTGATGCTTGTCTATGTGAGGTGTTACGGTTCAGGTGGTTTCTTCCTTTTAGGTTACACACAGCTAGCTACAAGCTCTTATTTGTACGGAACTGCGTAAAAGGCAGATTAGCAGCTCAGACTGGGCTATCTGTTGTTGTGGAAAAAATGCATCGCAGTTTATACTTTGTTTGTTGTTCCGATTTGATTGTATTTAAAAGAAGATGATTAAATAAATATAAATAACACGTTTTTTTATATTTTATTTTTGGTAACTTCATTAAATACAAATTATACACATTAATTTTGGGATTATTAAAAAAAATTAATCGTTACATCAATCGAAATAATGATCGCTAGATTAATCGATAAAGACATAATCGATATGTGCAGCCGTGTGACATTGGTCTCATTGTCCCTAATTCCCCCACCTGCATGTTGAGCGTGTCCTCACCATCATCTCTTGCCTGTGATTGCGACCGAATCTCGATTGTAAATAGGCCACTGTAACCTCAGCCCTCGGGCGGCCTGTTAGTGTGTGTCTGTGGCCACAAAGTTGTGTGTGTGTGTGTGTGGTGGGGTGTAAATGAGGCCAGGCTGTAACACCATAGCAGTGGACTGTCACCGAGAAACTGGGGCTGAAAGGGGACATGTGTTCACCTGAGACACACACACACACACACACACACACACACACACACACACACACACACACACACACACACACACACACACACACACACACACACACATACACATACACACACACACACACACACACACACACACACACACACACACACACACACACAAAAACAGTATTCAGTGCCAGTGGGTCATTGCAAACTCACCCTGTCTTCCTTGTTACATCCTGCAAAGTTAATAGGTTTTGTGTGTGTGTTTGTGCGTCTGCCATTGTGTGTGTGTGTGTGTGTGTCTACCACTCTGACAGTATCGTTAGAAAAACAATTCCACAATTGTCATTGAAACTATCATAAATCCATAACCTATGACCTAGACATGTTTAGGCAGACGAGCTGGATGCTGCAACCTCTTTACCGCATCACTTAACAAACGAACTTCACACACACATTTGTTTGTGTGTGTGTGTGTGTGTCTGTGTGTGTGTATGTGTGTGTGTTTGTGTGTGAGCCCCACTAGTTCCTGGTGACTGGTCAGTGCAGCTCTTTCCTGTTACTGAATCTTTAAATCTTTCCGCTCAGGACACCCCCTGCAAACACACACACGTGTTTGTCGAACTTATTCCAATGCCAGTGTGCTAATCTCCTTTACTGAACCACATGTGTTATGGGGGTGGAGAAATAGAGAGGACATCCAGGATGAAAGAGAGAGAGACAGAGAGACAGAGCTGTGCATCTCTCTCTGTACAGATCACACATCGTGGCCGTCCCATCCCAGGTTTCACCCTTGTACCATACAGTGTGAACCGGCCCCTCTCCGGCTGAGCTGGATTGTAGCCGATCGTAAATCTCACATGGTTGAGCTCGGTCCTGATTGACTGGCTACGCAGTGAAGCTGTTGTTAAAGCTCCTCATTAAACACCCTCTTCCTCTATGGCGGCGCCGCTTTCTCCTGCACGTTTTACTTTTGCCACTGCAGAGCTGCTATAGGTGGAGCAGAGGTAAAGCGCTGCCTCTACCGACAATATATAAGTGTTTGACCTTCTTCGGGAAACACCAGCTTTGTAAGTCTCCCGAACAAAATGCTACTCAGGATATATGGTGTTGGCTGTATTTAACTGTAAAGCACATAGCTGCTAATTTTCTTCTGACATTATAGAACACATAAGCTGTGTCTCAATTCAGGAGCTGCGTCCTTCGGAGGACAAGGTTTCCCCACGGAGACTGCGAGGGCCAAACCCATGTGACCGTTTTTTCGACAGAGGATTTCCGTGATCTGCGTGACCGGCTCGGCCCGCCCCTTATTGGTGTTGCCCGACAACACAGCTGCAGTTGGACTCGACAATGACGTTTTAATGCCCCTTGGCTAATACGTGTATCATTAGCTGTTCAGTTGAGTTAAAGCCTGATACTCAAGCGCCGAATGTCTCATCGCAATGAATTCTGGGATAGGTTTGGGCGGCAAGGGATCCACCAGATACTCTTTGAATAGCATAAGCATATATACACAGTGTATTGACACTTAACATTTTGTTATTATGAGGCCACAAACACTTTCAATGGCTCCAAACCCGACCATTCCGGGATAATGCTAGCAGAGATCACTGCCAGGTAGCCACAGCTCCGGGTCCCATCCAAGGTCAGCTCAGCTTTAAATGCCTCAGACGTCTGGGGCCTCGTCCAATGCTGTGACACATCTGATGGAGCGCTGTGGAAATATCCGGTGGGTCCCATTCTCACCGACTTTCTGTGCTAAGCTAAAACTAATCGCCTTCATTGTGAGAGGTCGCGAGTGCCTTCTCCAAATGAGGCGCCGCCATATGTTTGGCTCTGAGCTGAGGTGGAGACGCCAAAATGATTTTTGCGCTTATTGATTTTCCACGCTGCTGTCGATACAGTTGACTTTGTGGCCGGGCCAGTGTAACGTAAAACCAGTGGCCTCAAGTGTTTTCATGTTCACACTCGTGAGGAAAGAATCCCCAGCTCACACACACAAACACACAAACACATACACTCCCACACAGAGGTCTTCCTCACACTGAATGTTCACTGTAGGGGTCAGTTAGGGCCTGTCATCAAGTTTGCTGGTGTTGAAAGAAAGATCCTTGGTGTATCTGTGTGTGTGTGTGTGTGTGTGTGTGTGTGTGTGTGTGTGTGTGTGTGTGTGTGTGTGTGTGTGCCTGCAGGCGTCTCTTGCAGAAGGTGCTTGATGACGTCACTGTTGTTTGTGATGCTGGTGGTCATGTCTGTCATTGGACACAATTACTTGTATTGATCAACATCTCTACCTCTACCTCCTCTCCTTCACTCTCCTTCTCTCAACTTTGCAGACGCTGCTGTTGTTGGCATCGGATGTAAAGTGTGTGTGTGTGTGTGCGTGTGCGTGTGTGTGCGAGAGAAAGAGAGAGAGAGAGAGATAGAAAAAAGCAGATAAGGTCAAAGCATGGCTGTTTGAAAACTCTTGCATGAAGCTGCAGGAAATGTCTCATTCCTTTACATGCACTTTCTTTTTCTGTGTGAGCTTGCAATTGAGAATATTGCTTGATATCATATAGTATGGGCATTTTAGCAGATATTTGACCAATCTGGGAACTAAATCCTTACCAAGAAATTTCTTCACAATTGTGTTTAGGAAGGTGTGTAATATCATGTCTTAAAATGTTGAAATTCAACTCTCGTGGGAAACCTCCTAAAAAATTGCTCAAAGTTGGGGTACCTGTAACCGATTTTTGAAAAAACGAAAATGTTAAATTTGGCTTTAAGTAACTTGTGAGGGGTCAAACTAGGGGTTTTTCATGATTCTGAGTTGATTGCAAGCATTAGTTTTTCACCAAAACCACTCCTTAGTGCAAAAACAGCCACCCCCACTTTTCCCACTCACTGCATTTTCAGCCATTATTCACGAATAAAGGGTTCCAAACCCCCCCGCCTCCCCAAAAACAACAAAAAATAAAAATAACCCAGTTAACACCATGAAAAATTCTATCTTTTTTCTATTTGTCTAAAGCAATAGCCTCATGGAAAGGTAATAATTGTCAGGGCAGCATTAGTTTTTCACCAAAACTGCTCCTTAGTGGAAAAACAGACATTTGAATTTGAAAAGTAGCGTTATTCGTTTTTTTCAGTATCTTGCATAATACTGATCCACTCTGCCACACGCTTCATGTGTCAATGTCTGAGTCTTCTCCAAACTGAACATCATCATGAACACAATTCTTGCACGTTATGCCTTTGCAAACTCACCTTACCCATCATTCCACGGTTGGGTGGATTTCACCTGCTAAAGTCCTACCTTGGATCCTTGGGTAATATCATGGAGGAATCTGGACTACTAGAGCTGATCCAGCTGATCTATCAAGGGAGTACGACAGCCAACCACATCCTGGATGGAGGATGTTTTGACAAGGCAATCCATGCTCACCTCCTGATTGATGCAGCCATCTATCAGCACATCATGAAACATGCCTTCACTGAGGAGGAGCTTGGTGAAATGAGGACCTTGATGGAGAAGGTAGCTGATGGGAAAATGGGAGCCAGACACACAGATCCAGTTGTTGTAGTGTTTGAACGGAGGTTTGAAGAAATCTTTAAAAGACTTGCTAAATGAGGAAGAACGCCTGCACTCTGGGTGCAGTACCACTACATGGTAGATGTCATCAAGATCTTCATCAGAACTGAACGGCTTGCAGACCACAATGGGCACCTGTCCTGCATTGTCACCAGGATGCTAGACATCTTTGCAGCTGCGGGGCATCACCAATACGCCAAGGGGGCACGGCTGTACTGTCAACTCATGAAGCAACTCAAAACTTTGCCTGCTTACAAGGAAACCTTTAAAAGTTTTAACCCTAACCCTAACCTAACCCTGTCTTCAACAGAGGGTGCAGCTGCACAGCACTCTCTCCGTGCATATATACAAACCCGGGACTGGATCCTTCTTAAGAGCATGTCTTTGGACCCTAGTGACTACGGGTGGACATAAGGTGTTCAGGGATATGAGGCAGTTCCAACACTAGACCCCATGGCTCCTGAGGAGCTTCTTCAGTTCACAGTCTGCAATTGCAATGGAGAATGCAGCGACCGCCGGTGCAGCTGCAAAAAGAATGATGTCAAGTGTATCTCGGCATGTGGAGTTTGCAAAGGCATTACGTGCAAGAATTGTGTTCATGATGATGTTCAGTTTGGAGAAGACTCAGACATTGACACATGAAGCGTGTGGCAGAGTGGATCAGTATTATGCAAGATACTGAAATAAACGAATAACGCTACTTTTTAAATTCAAATGTCTGTTTTTCCACTAAGGAGCAGTTTTGGCGAAAAACTAATGTTGCCCTGACAATTATTACCTTTCCATGAGGCTATTGCTTTAGACCAGCGGTCTTCAACGTTTTTCAGGCCAAGGATCCCCAAACAGGTGGAGAGATGAAGCAGGGACCCCCTACTATATATATTGTATAAAATTGTGCCATGTATAAACATAACTACCCTGATATTGTGCATTCAATACTCAGCTATTCAAATATTACACGGGTTCATATATTCATGTTATTAATTTAAACATGTGCAAGGTACAGGGTGGCCATGCCACTGCCATTTATAAACATACAGTGGGTACGGAAAGTATTCAGACCCCTTTAAATTTTTCACTCTGTTTCATTGCCACCATTTGCTAAAATCAAAAAAAGTTCATTTTATTTCTCATCAATGTACACTCAGCAGCCCATCTTAACAGAAAAAAACAGAAATGTAGACATTTTTGCAAATTTATTAAAAAAGAAAAACTGAAATATCACATGGTCATAAGTATTCAGACCCTTTGCCCAGTATTGAGTAGAAGCACCCTTTTGAGCTAGTACAGCCATGAGTTTTCTTGGGAATGATGCAACAAGTTTTTCACACCTGGATTTGGGGATCCTCTGCCATTCTTCCTTGCAGATCCTCTCCAGTCCGTCAGGTTGGATGGTGAACGTTGGTGGACGGCCATTTTCAGGTCTCTCCAGAGATGCTCAATTGGGTTTAGGTCAGGGCTCTGGCTGGGCCAGTCAAGAATGGTCACAGAGTTGTTCTGAAGCCACTCCTTTGTTATTTTAGCTGTCTGCTTAGGGTCATTGCCTTGTTGGAAGGTGAACCTTCGGCCCAGTCTGAGATCCAGAGCACTCAGGAAGAGGTTTTCTTCCAGGATATCTCTGTACTTTGGGTTCTTCTTTACCTCTCTCACCAAGGCTCTTCTCCCACGATTGCTCAGTTTGGCTGGACGGCCAGGTCTAGGAAGAGTTCTGGTCGTCCCAAACTTCTTCCATTTAAGGATTATGGAGGCCATTGTGCTCTTAGGAACCTTGAGTGCTGCAGAAGTTATTTTGTTACCATGGCCAGATCTGTGCCTTGCCACAATTCTGTCTCTGAGCTCCTTGGGCAGTTCCTTCGACCTCATGATTCTCATTTGCTCTGACATGCACTGTGAGCTGTAAGGTCTTATATAGAAAGGTGAGTGCCTTTCCTAATCAAGTCCAATCAGTTAAATTAAACACTGCTGGATTTCAATGAAGGAGTAGAACCATCTCAAGGTGGATCAGAAGAAATGGACAGCATGTGAGTTAAATATGAGTGTCACAGCAAAGGGTCTGAATACTTATGACCATGTGATATTTCAGTTTTTCTTTTTTAATAAATTTGCAAAAATGTCTACATTTCTGTTTTTTTTTCTGTCAAGATGGGGTGCTGAGTATACATTAATGAGAAATAAAATGAACTTTTTTGATTTTTGCAAATTGCTGCAATGAAACAAAGAGTGAAATATTTAAAGGGGTCTGAATACTTTCCGTACCCACTGTACATCTTGCATACAACACTGAGCTAATAAAGTAATTCACAGATTCATGTTTTTATTTTAAACATACATTTAGAAGAGACAGTGAATCCTCAAGCTATCTGTGGATGGCACACATACTCCCACATTAGTGAGATGTCGGACCCTGATGGGTAGCACACAACTTATCTAATCTTGGATGGATGGAGGTTGTCAGGCAGAGGGTCAAATCAGCCTCACAATATGTTGGATGCATGTTAATGTGTATTGAAAGACATTTAAATTCGTGAAAAAAAAAAAAAATTATAAAAAATGTAAAAAATTGTCTAATCAACCAAAGATTTTGCGACCCCCCTGCACTACCTCCGCGGACCCCCAAGGGGTCGCGGATCCCCTGTTGAAGACCTCTGCTTTAGACAAATAGAAAAAAGATAGAATTTTTCATGGTGTTAACTGGGTTATTTTTATTTTTATTTTTTGTTGTTTTTGGGGAGGCGGGGGGGTTTGGAACCCTTTATTCGTGAATAGTGGCTGAAAATGCAGTGAGTGGGAAAAGTGGGGGTGGCTGTTTTTGCACTAAGGAGAGGTTTTGGTGAAAAACTAATGCTTGCAATCAACTCAGAATTATGAAAAACCCCTAGTTTGACCCCTCACAAGTTACTTAAAGCCAAATTTAACATTTTCGATTTTTCAAAAATCGGTTACAGGTACCTCAACTTTGAGCAATTTTTTAGGATGTTTCCCATGGGAGTTGAATTTCAACATTTTAAGACATGATATTACACACCTTCCTAAACACAATTGTGAAGAAATTTCTTGGTAAGGATTTAGTTCCCAGATTTTCATATGTTGCCCTCACTAATACTCAATATTGATAATTCATATCAATTCCTAATAAATATGTTGCATGTACCAGTTCATTTACTAGTTCAATGATCATTAAAGTGATATATTCCTTACGGCAATTGTGGTTCGGATGGTAGAACAGGTTCTATATTGACATGGTACTCTGCTCAGGAGGGAGAGAGGGTTGACCATTAACCACAAGGTTGATGGTTCGATCCCCGGCTGGGATGATGGATGACAGAAATGTCAGGTTATCATACATTTATGGTCATTTTGGTTATTTTGGTCGTCCCGGACAAATCACTCACTGCTTGTGCTGGTGGTCTCACCTGAACGACAGACCACCTGCAACCACCTTCTCTTTCCGTGTCCCTCATTTCCCTCCATCCCTCATTAGCCTTTTGTCAGTGTTGATTTGTCCCCACCGCTTTATTATTCTCCTGAGGCCACCGGTGCTGACGCAGCACCAAGGAGTTGTCTTGTGCCGTCTGCTTTTTTTTTCTTTCTTTCCCAACTCTCTCCCCTAGCTTCCGCAGCCTGGGAGAAAAAGGAAAGGAGGAGAGTGAGGGAAGCTATCGTCCCAGAGGGGCCTCGTAGAGAGAGTTAACGGCGGGCTAGCAAAGTCATGTGTGACGGAGAGGACGGTGCGGGACACATTAAACTTCCAACGAGGAAAATATTAGAGGGGACAGATGGATAAAGGCGACGACAGAAAAGAGACAGACATATTACGGACCCGCCAACGATTATTGGCTCTGACACACATTTATGATCTAAAATAACCCTCGCTAATCTCCCATTCTTTTTTTCTCCGACTACTCCAAGCATCCAGTTCAAAGACCCTCCCGTTCCTCCCTCGCCGTTCCCACATTAATTAAATCCGTGTGTAATCACTGTCGTTGGGAAGGGAATCTGAGGCGGGCGAAGGGAAATTGGTCACGGCCGCGGTATCTTTGAAGTAAAAATGACTTGTGCAAAGTTTATTGCCGCCGTAATGGCTCCGAGGGAAAAGGGAGGGCTCAAAATCTTAACATGGTAAATGCCAGATCTTGAACTGAGCCTACCTTGGTTACGCACCTGTTGCCGTCGCCAAATGGAGACGGCTGAGACGACACAGACGAGTTGTCCCCACAGGGATCTATAAAGACTGAAGCTCATCAGGGCTGTTTGTCCTCATTTCATGACCTCACAGCAAATGTTTCCCCTCGGCGTCTTTGATACTTTATTCATCAGCTGCTTCCGGGACAGGGAGGCATCTCCTCGGTATTCGAAGCTCTAAAGTGACCTAAACCATGACTAAGCGGAAATATTCCACATTGCATTGGACTAATTAGCCTCTGATGGATTTCTGTAACTTTAGCAGTGGATGTCTTGTGGTGACCAAACCACAGAGATTCATCAAATTTCTATTGTTAAAGGATAACAATCAAATATCTGGCTCATCACTTAATCATTGTACCTCACCTGTATTTGACTGACACACACATTAACGGGTTCTGCGGCTGCTCATCTCCGTCATGGCAACACCATCCTCATAATCACTTCCTCTCAGGCAATTTGTCTTCAAAGTAAAAGCACAACGATTATACAGTTGCGGTGACATTGGGCTAAATTGTAGAGCTTACATTTTTTACTGTAGACTTAGTTGAATTCTTCACTGCATATAAACCAGGAAGGATGAACACAAAGTTTTTCTAACTTCACTCTGCACCGTAGACTAATTATTGAAGCCTCACCCAGCTTTAGCCTCTAGTTTTGATCTGCTGTGGAACTCCTTGATGTCCCATGATAATTCCATAGCTGATTAAGGTGGAAAGTGTGAATTCTAAGTGTGTTTTGGTTTTAACACACAAACACCTTCCCGCCAGATTTAAGCGTTTACATTGTAATTATTTGTCTGGGTCAGTCATCACATCGCAGACCCCATTCCCTCACTCATCTCAGACTGAACTGATATAACTGTTGAGATGTTGCCTGCATGCTTACCTGCTGTGCCCCCCCCTCTCTCCTCTGACAGGGACCACTCAGGCCAGCGGACAACAGACAACATGAATAATTCTACAACGGGACTGTATTTATTATGGCACTTAGTTTAATAGGAAATGTTGGATAATACCTGTGTGTGTGTGTGTGTGTGTGTGTGTGTGTGTGTGTGTGTGTGTGTGTGTGTGTGTGTGTGTCCATCCCAGGGGACTTATGGGACCTAATTGCATAAAAATGAGAAATAAATAAAACTCTCTCTCTCTCTATCACACACACACACACACACACACACACACACACACACGAATGAAATACGACACATAGCGAAGTTAAATTGATTTCTCATACGATGTCCTCTCCCTTCACTTTCAGGAAATGTGTGTGTGTGTGTGTGATAGAGAGAGAGTAAGATAGAGAATGATTGAATGATGCAGGACTTGGTATCTGTGTGTGTGTGTGTGTTTGTGTATGTTGTCCCATCATTTATTGACGTTGTGCTAAAGAAGGAAGACTAAACATTGCTTGATTTTATATCCAAAAGTACATGTGACCTGTGTGACCTTGTGTACGTGTGTGTGTACATGCAGGATCTAAGCACACAAAGAATCCCAGGCTCATAAATACACACACACAAACACATACACACAAAGAAATATTAGATTCAGTGGAATATTCCATTTCATTTATACCTTCTTCTTCGTTCCCTCCATCTGTTTTCATTATCTCTCACTGAACTACTCTACCTCTCCTCTGATCAGCCGGTTTTCACTTCCTTTCCTTTCTCTCTCTGCACCTCCCTCCCTCCTCCCCCCAAAGAAACCTGCATGCAAAAATTGATTACCTGGCTTTTTAGATTATTTCTGAAACATATTTTTCTTTGTGACCAAATCGAAGCAGGAATGATTATAATAGCAATGTGTGTGTGTGTGTGTATGTGCGCACATACATATCTCCTTGTTTTTTTTTTGTTTGTGGGTAATCCATCATTTTAGAATCTTGTACTTACAATATAAAGCATTCCCACAACCCCAACATACACAGAAATTACAGTGAAAACCACAACAGCACTGATATAAGAAATTCACGATGTCTTGCACGCACACACGCACATATGAACACGCACACGCACACACAAACACACACACACACACACACACACACACACACACTCACACACACACACACACACACACACACACACACACACACACACACACACACACACACACACACACACACACATACACCGTTCCAGTACTGCAGAGTTCAGGCGTCCTAAGTGCAGAATGCTGTTCACACCCACTGCCTTGTACTGTATGTTCTTGGGATTACACACTGACATGAGCATGTGACATACACACTTTTGCGTCGACATTTTACAGAATGTGTAGAAGAAGTGTAGATGAAGAAAAACCCTGTATGTCTTTGCTGCTTCCACGATTCATAAAAATGACTTTAGTGGGAGGGTTAATTAGAACAAATGGAGTCCAATTAATCTGCCAGAGGAAATGGAATATAATGTTAATCTACATACATTCTTCAAACATTGCGAAATGTTTAATGGTAACTACAACCTCACATTGTGTACGTTTACACACCCACTTCGTCCGTCAACTAAGATCAAATTTATTTTTGAATCCGTCAAAAGGGCTCCAGTTGTAGTCGTTTAAGTGCTTGTGTGCATTTAGTTTCACAATTTAAGGCCGGCGCATGCTTCTGCGTCGTCAGGGGCCCGCAGGCACGCAGCTGTAACGCAGGACTCGTTGTCATTCATGGTTCTCCAACCGCTGCGCGTGTTGCCATGCAATTCCCCGCCAGAACACTAGGCGCAGTAATGTTTTTTGTCGAAGTCGGCTCTTCTTCGTGTGTTGCACGAAGAAGAGCGATTTATTTACATCGCCACGGCGGCTCCGCAGAGCCTTTTTCTGGCGGAAAAATCCGCCGGTTAGTGACGGGTTATACTAGTGGACATAGTGTCGGATCTCTTCTGCCAAGTGCTCTTCTATCTGGTCCATATTCGTTCTTCTAAATCTTCCGTG
>NC_083657.1:16244452-16511952 GCF_963576545.1 Limanda limanda
CACGCCAACAAACATATCCACTCTTCCTGTTAAAGTTCGTAGTTGATCACTATCTAACCATCAGCTACACTTGTCAGCTCCGCATCTGGGTTACACACACACAGACACACACATAAACACACACAGTCACACACAGTGGCCGGTAAGCAGCCGTCCGGACCACTCCGTCAAGAAGGAGGAGGAGACGTTTCTTTAGTTTTAACGCCGCCACTTTATTTATTGACTGTCCACCGGAGCAACATTCTCATCACCTCTAGGTGGTTGTTCACTTCTCGTATTCACACACTTCTTGCGCCTTTCCCACAATACCCAGGTGCACTACGTCACTCTATGGGCCCGTTCCTTAAAGGGGCAGGCCATACCTGCAACAGCACTAGGCAGCTTCACTACAACCTTGCCTGTTTTGCTGAAACATTCAACAGACAGCCTGACTAACTGCCTATTCAACATGGATCCAGAGTCAGCCTCAACTGAGCTCTCTGATATGAGCCACCCTTGGCCCTATATAAAAGACATGTTCGAGTTCAAAGGCCCCAAGAATGACTCGTGGAGGTTTCAATGCGTTTCCTGTCTCCCTCAAAAAAAGGAGTTGCTAGCCTTCAAGAATTTGCCTTTAAATTTAAAGAAGCATATCGAGGTAAGCGGAGTAAATGGTAAATGGATTTGTATTTATATAGCGCTTTTCTAGTCTGATGATGACCACTCAAAGCGCTTTACAGTACAGTTTCACATTCACCCATTCACACACACATTCATACAGTGCATCTACTTGCAGCACTTTGTTATTCTATGGGGGGCTATTGAGGGTTCAGCATCTTGCCCAAGGACACTTCAGCATGCAGATGGTTCAGACTGGGGATCGAACCGCCGACCTTCAGGTTGGAGGACGACCACTCTACCCCTCAGCCACAGCCGCCCAGAGTTCTTGCTATGCTAAGTTAATATCCCCATGGTTTGGCTTAATGTTATTAATTTTGCAGATAATCCCTGCTAGATAACTTGTCATCCGCAAAATTGTAAGATAGAGTATGAACATTATTCCAGAGGTTAAGCACAATAAGTACACCATCCTTTCCAATAAACAAATGTTGTTGCTTATAATTATTACTAGTAGTGACATCTGTAGAGGCATGAGTATTACCAGTAGCTATATCTGCATTCTTTATCAAAATGGCACAGCCTAGACATTGAGCGACAACCCATTGCTTGAGTACTTTTACTTTTAATACTTAAAGTAAATTTAAAAGTAAGTACTTTTTACTTTTACTAAAGTAGGATTGTGAATGTAGTACTTTTACCTTTACTTAAGTATATATTTTCCTGGGTACTTGTACTTTTACTTAAGTACTAAACATCAGTACTTCCTCCACCACTGCCTGCAGCTCTGGAGAGATAAACAGCATCAGGTCCCAAAGTTACATTTTCTTTTGAGGTATTTTGGGTATTTTTTGGAAAGATGATATTTACATGGACACTGCTCTTTGGTGGCAGGAGCTATAACTGTTCAGCTACCAAGATATTTGTCTGCTGTACTGTTTGTATTTTGTGATCATCACATAGCAATTCAAAATCAGGATTTATGTTTCCTGGTCTCAAATAAAAAACTGCAGTTCTACATTAGCAATACCTGGAAGAATAATCTGTCATTAATTAAAGGAGTCAACATTATTATAACTCGTCTATCCATTGTTGTGGCTGCTTTGCATTGTAGAACATCTGTGACTGGAGTTTTTTTTTAATTCACTCATCTCCTTCATGGTTATTTGACGATGTCAAACTCTGTAATACATCTGTCCAGGGTCTATGAAGGAGTTAATGTTTCAGGGTGGATTTTGAAGACTTGCCTCTTTCAGAATCTTATCTTTCACAGCACGGTCATTCAGGTTCATACAGGAGCCCTCTACCTTCACCTTCACCTTCACCAACGCCTTCACTGCTGCTTAGACAAAGAACGAGGAGAGAAACAAGACACATGTTTAATGTGGTGAATAGTTTAGTGAAACCTACAGTTATTCTGGTGGAGATAGAAATACTCAGATCTTTGGTTTAAAACACAGTGAGGAACCTCTGGTCTCTGGGCTGCATGTTGCCCACGAGAAAGTTTGATCAGGCCTGTCAGAAAACTCATCAATACAAAAACAAGCAACTCAGAAATACAAAAAGATTCTCATGACGGCCTGTTTTTGTGTGTTCAAAAGAAAAAGAAATTAAAAGAAAGACTAACATATCTTTCAGCGTGGACCTTTCTGACTGTCCAGACGAGAAAACGAATAAGTTATGGTTCAGTGTGGTAAGATTTAGGTGAAAGGGATCTATTGGCAGAAATTGAATATTAAAGAAATCCTAGTGTTGTATTAACTGGAGTGTGATCATCTCTAATTTCTAAATTGTACAAATAGTTTGTTTTTTTATCCTTTGTATTTTAATACTTAACATTAGAGCATGTGAACATGAAGGTTCCTTTATGTTTGGAAGAGGAGGGTGAGGTGAATCTTGAGGTTGTACACAAAGCGATGAAAAAGATCAATCTCAGCATCATTACAGCAGCAAACCTGCGGCTGAACGAGAGGAGTTGTGAAGAGTTATACTCTTAAATGGAGATAAAGCTCTTCTGTGTGAGTTCAGGCACCAAACATGAAACATTCTGACAGAGACAATGAGACAATATCATCCAACTAATAAAAAAATTAATTCATGCATCAATGTATGACTGTTATTCTAATGTCAGGCACTCACTCGTGATGCTGTAGCAGACAAATGGTTTTCTTTCATCACAGGAAAAAAACCTCCATTTTCCTCCCTTCTTCAAATCTGCAACACCACATACGACTTTCATCGAGCCAAGTGGGTGTCCAAACCAATACCAGGAGCTGAATGAGTAGTTACTCCCGTCGGACCAGTAAATCTGAGGATCTCTGTACAAACCGATCCATGCCCATCCGTAATGGTCCTTTATGCTGGTGTTGTTAGCGTCGTTCGTCACAGTGGCCAGATCTGTGTAGTGTTCTCTGCAGTGCCTCTGAGCCTCAGACCAATTCTTTTTTGTATTCTCCAGCACAAAGTCAGAATCCTCTAATGTTCCTGCAGTTAAGTTTGAGAACAAAAGAGGGATTGTTGAGATCACACAATGTTTTTCAAAATCATATCTTATACATTATATTGTATAGTAAAGTTCAATAGAAATCACAACATTACCTATGTAGCAGACAAATGGATGCTTCTGATGGCATTCAATATCCAACCATGTTCCAGAATTTAACTGGACCACACAGAGCTCATTACCAGCTGCTCCAAAGTTTGGGTCAATTCCTTCCCACTTCTTATATTCAGCCCCACTCTGGTTGAACCCATCTGACCACTTCCAGTCAATATGACTGTACAGGCCAATCCAAACCTCAGAGCTGTGACCAGCGGCAGAAACTGTGTCTTTTAGCTTCTTCATTTATTCAGTGTTTTCAATAGTGGCCAGGTCTGTGTACTTCTCTCTGCAGTAGCTCTGAGCTTCAGTCCCAGTCATTGCATCAGACACAAAGTGGTACTGATGGAGGAGGCATGTGGAGAAGGTGAAGCACCCTGAGGATGAAACCAGTTATTTTTGTTATGCATGATGACTCAAATTAATCTCTATATTCAGATTTCATGTTAGACATCATACAAACAGTTAAATTCACTAACCTGAGAGACACAAGACACCAATGAAGATCCCTTCCATCCTGATGCTGGTCTGTGGACTGTCTGTGCCAGTGTTCACCACTAACACCTAACTTAACTAGTTCTTGTGCAGCTTTAGGGAAATAACGCCAGCTCCTCCTCTTCTACTAAAAATTGTCAGTGTTCTGTGGAACTCTTCATGCAAAAAGGCAAAGATGCAAACAACAATTTTTTTCTTGTTTATCTCTGGAGGCATCTCACTATGCAGATAGTTCTGATCGTATCTGACACAGACTGGTCTCTGCCTCCACCCCTTCAAGTGACAACTGCTCAAAATGTGAGGAAATTATCAAAACAAAGACTTGAAATATCATGTTCAAGAGGCCAAAACATGTTTTATAAGTTAACCACCAACTGAAATCTAATCAGTTCATCTGTGAGTGTATGGGTGTATTCCAAATCCCTCACTAATCACTGTATAGTGCACTATATGCTGGGTTCACCATTTTTTTTACGTGTACCCTATGTAATGGACCCATTGTTTCCAACAATACATAATTAAAAGTAGGGGTCAATCAAGTGTCACTAACCAATAAATATATACCATCATGCATTGCGCTCATGGTGAAGAGACGAGAGGAGCGAGGGCAGCAGGAACAGCCCGACCTCTTGATGTTTAGATATAAGAGGCTCATTTAAGGGGCAAAGACATTAGAATTTAGATGAAACACACTCGTTAAAACATCACTATTGAACACACACCATTGAATATATTTAGAAATGTTTTTTCATGTTCAAAAAGCTAGAAAATAAAAGTTATTAGTTTATTTAGACAACTGACAGGACCTTACTTCAGGAAACATGCAGATGAACTGGGTGAGTTGTGTGATGCAACAATATGATCGATATTTAAATTCCCATATATCAGTATTCACTATACCTGACATTCATGGTCTCAATAGCTGCTTCTTTCTGATATCGCTGTCACAGCTTCTATTCAGACGCAAATCTCGTTTGAGGTTTATTTTTATTTTAAAATGCTCAGAAACTGGCATGGTAAAAACCATCCAGCATTGAAAACTTTTTTGTTTGTTTTACATCAATACAAAAACTTTTACTTGAATACACTTTTCTTTAATGCAAACCTTTTGATGTGCACTGGAAGAAAATGGTAATCTTAACAGCTCTGTAGCAGAGTGACTTGCAGCATTAAGAGGCCAAGAAAACTACAGTGTTCTCCTAATATTCAACATGACCTCCATACAGCCATAAAGAAGACAATTTACAAGGAAATGTCTCCTCTTGGGTCCAAACATCTAGCAATATTGATCACAATTGTATAGAAATAGCCTTTCACCAGTTGGACTCTCATGCCCAGCTGTGTAACTGGTGAAAAATAAATGTCTAGCAATTCCCCAGTCCCAAAACAACAAGGCAATAAACAGAATCCGGTTTTAACTCACAGCTCATTGAAGCAGTAATTTAAATGGATCTTGTAATCTGTAACACAGTGACTGGCAGCATTAAGAGTCCATTCACAAACCATGAAAACTACATTAACATTGTGTTTATTTGGCCTGAGTTGAGAGTCATGAAGGTGACAAGGCACCAGTACACAAGTGGTGTAGAGCAGAGTCAACGTCACATAGAGGGAAAGGGGAAGTTATGTGGACAAAATTTCCATACGTGAACACACTTCTCCCAGCTCATGGAAATCCAGTCTTTAAAAATATCATACCCAGGAAAATAATCACTGAGGTCACAGAACTTTGTCGGCTGTGTTTCCTGCTCATGCAAACAACTTTATTTTCAGCTGCTGTATCTTTCCATTTAGCTTGTGCCAATTCAAATTCATTTCTGAATAAACTCGAAAGTGTACTTGAGGTTGTCTGGAAAGCTCCAACAAAGGCATTAATGAGCCCAAACAGCATGATGAACCCCATTATCACCCTTCCTAAGTTGTCCATGACTCTGATGCCTTCAATCACGATTCCCACGTCCTCTGGCTCCACATCTCCATCTCTTCAGACAGTGTATGTCCCCATGATGCAAGTGCAATGTCCCTCTCTGCACCCTCAGTGGCAGAGGCCTAAACAACCCAAATAAAAAACACTTTTTAAGTACTATGCTGAACAACACAATAGAAATATACAAATTAAACTATAAAGTAGAATTCTAACATGAACTGCAGTTTCATAGAAGAAAGTTCAACAGTTGTCGGGTCAAAATCTATGGAAGCCCATTTCAGCTTGATGAAGAATATAAAAATCCTGTATCTCATTCTTATTACTTAGTATCTGATAATAATCAGATACTAAGTCATAATGACGACACAGAGCTGCTGCCGGTGTGAACAACTGACAACCGTGACACGGTTCCGCGGTGCTGATGTTGTGCAGATGTTATGCGTCCACTGTGAGCTCATAATTTCTATGCATATGGCACATTGGGGCTGCTAAAAATGCCCGTGGCGTGGATCTAAACACTAGTGGTTATAGACCTGGGCAAGTCACCACTGTAACTCACTTAAACTTTTAGTGAGTAACAGTCACTGTCAATCTGCAGCCAGGATAAGGCGGACATACTAGCTAGCCAGATTGCCTACCAATTCCGATTCGACTAAACACCGAGCAAAAGTTGCCTGGATTAAGTTCTGACGGCTGTTGCGCATATTTACAAAAGCTTGTGTGTACAAACCCTTGTCATCAGGGCCTGGAAGCTCTCGGATGAAGAAAGGTCTCGAGCCTGCAGCCTGCGCTTGGCCTCCAACGTGCTACTGTAACATCTGTAAGAAACGCTCCTTCTCCATGAGGCTTCAGGAAAGGTAAGAGAGGGAGGGGTTAACTGTTCTACATATAAACTGTGCTTTCAGGAGAGTACATTCATAAAGACGTGTGGAAGAAGCAACCAACATATCTAGATCATGAGTACACACTAATACTCCCAAAAACATGTAGAAAGTCTTTCTGTTAATATACTCAATATAAAAACAAGATTCTATGCATTAGTGATAATCAGTAAAAGTATCCCAGCAACTGGGTGTCATTTGTCTCATAGGGCTTTAACAAGGTGTGACATCTTCTGCCCTTCAACTTCAGTAAGGAAAAACTAATAGGGGAAAAAGAACATTGACACCTCAGCGAGAAAGTTGAGAAGCCTGTGTGAGATTCCAATGTCTCCTAATCTCTATAAACAGATTATGTTTGTGAAGTGTTTTAACTTCCTGTTTCACCTTGTAAATACCTTGACTATATTTTCACCAGAAACTGTTCAACATCTTACCTCACTGTAACCCCACTTCATTTCTCCGACCACTTCTTTATCTCTTACTCTCTCCCACTGTCTCAAACTGACAACCCTACCAAATCAACAGACTCTGTACCTGTCCGTGGCAACATTCATTCCCTCTCTTCCGCCTCTCTAGCCTCCTCTGTTTTATCAGCCCTCCTTTCCACTGACTCTTTCTCACTCATGCATCCTAACTCTTCCCCAGACATTCTCCTTTCTACTCTGTCCTCCTCTCTTGACTCTCCCAGTCCTCTTACGTCACGACAGGTCCGCAAGTCCTCCCCAGGTCCGTGGTTGTCTGACTCGGTGCGTGCCGACAGAGCCACTATGCGAGCATCAGAAAGGAAATGGTGGAAATCTAAATACCCGGACGACCTGCTCGCTCATCAGTCTCTTCTCTCCTCTTTCTCTGCCTCTATTTCCACAGCCAAAAGCACTTTTTTACCAATCTACAATTCAATCCTCATTTTCTAACCCCAGAAAACTCTTCTCCATCTTTTCCAACCTCCTTGACCCCCCCAGTCCCCCTCCTCCTTCCTCCCTTCTACCAAGCCACTTTGTCAACTACTTTACAAAAAAGATAGATGACATATGCTCCTCATTTTCTAATCCTCCTTCTATAACTACATTTCCATCAACTTCATCTTCATCCCATTCTCTTTCCTCTTTCACCCCCCTGGCTCCCAATCAAGTTCTTATGTTGGAACCTCTGCCCGCCCGACCACCTGCCCCCTTGGCCCCATCCCATCTCACATTCTCCAGTCTATCGCTCCTGACCATTATCCTTTTCTCACCCATCCTATCAGCACTTCCCTGTCAACTGGCTGTTTCCCTAACTCTCTGAAGGAGGCAAAAGTAAATCCTTTCCTGAAGAAAGGCAGGCCACTCAACTGAGACTGCCCTCCTTGCTGTCTCTGATCAACTTCACACTGCTAGAGCAGCCTTTCTCTGCTCTGTCCTTATCCTTCTAGACCTCTCTGCTGCATTTGACACAGTGAACCACCAGAACCTTATTTCCTCCCTTTAGGACCTGGGTGTCTCAGGCTCTGCTCTCTCCCTGCTCTCTTCCCATCTCAATGAACGCACTTATCGGGTAACTTGGAGAGGAACTGTGTCTGAACCTTGTCCTCTCACTACTGGGGTCCCTCAAGGTTCCGTCCTGGGTCCCCTCCTCTTCTCTCTGTACACCAACTCTCTCGGCTCTGTCATTCACTCGCATGGCTTTTCCTACCATATCTATGCTGGTGACACCCAACTTATCCTGTCTTTCACCCAATCTGAAACACAGGTAGCAGCACGAATCTCTGCCTGTCTGTCTGAAATCTCTCAGTGGATGTCTGCACATCACCTGAAAATTAACCTTGACAAGACTGAACTACTTTCCTTCCCAGGGAAAGGGTCTCCCACGCACGACCTGACTATTAACTTTGACAACACCGCGTTAACCCCCACTTAGACTGCTAGGAAACTGGGTGTGACACTTGACAGACAACTCTCCCTTACTGCCAACATTACTGTAACAACACGTTCCATGCTGTACAACATCAGGAGAATACGCCCCTTTCTCACTCAGAAGGCAGTGCAGGTTCTGGTCCGGGCCCTGGTCATCTAACGTTAACTTGTTGGTCTGTAAATGTTTTCATTTACAGACCAACATAATCCGGTTTTAACTCATTGTAACTCATTAAAGCAGTAATTTAAATTGATCTTGTAATCGGTAACAGAGTGACTGGCAGCATTAAGAGGTCATTCACAACCAAAGAAAACCACACTAAAATCGTGTTGATGTCCATTTGGCCTGAGTTGAGAGTCTTGAAGGTGACAAGGCAGCAGTACCCAAGTGGTGTAGAGCAGAGTCAAAGTCACATAGATGGAAAGGGGAAGTTATGTGAAAAAAATTTCCATATGTGAACATACTTCTCCCAGCTCATGGAAATCCAGTCTTTAAAACTGTGAGAACCAGGAAAAACATCACTGAGGTCACAGAACTTTGTCGGCTGTGTTTTTCGCTCATGCAAACAACTTTATTTTCAGCTGCTACATCTTTGCATTGAGCTTGTGCCAATTCAAATTAATTTCTGAACAAACTCGAAAGTGTTTGCCCCCATGATTGCGAGTGCAATGTCCCTCTCTGCACCCTCAGTGGCGGAGGCCTAAACGACCCAAATAAAAAACACTTTTTAAGTACAATGCTGAACAACACAATAGAAAAATACAAACAAAAATATAAAGTAGAATTCTTACATGAACTGCAGTTTCATAGAAGGAAGTTCATCAGTTGTCGGGTCAAAATCTATGGATCTATGTTTCAACGTGATGAAGAATATAAAAATCCAGTATGTGATTATTTTTACTTAGTATCTGATAATAATGAGATACTGAGTCATAATGATGAGACAGAGCCACTGCCGTTGCGAACAACTGACAACCGTGACACGGAGCTGTTGAGCGGTGGTGACGTTATGCGGCCGGTGTGTGGCTATATGAGCTCATAATTCCTATACATATGACACATTGTGGCTTCTAAAAATGCCATTGGCTTAAAACTAAAGACTATTAGTATTTGCATACTCAAACACGCAAACAAAAGCTTGTGTGTAAAAACCGTGGTCATCAGGGCCTGGAAGCTCTCGGATGGAGAAAGGACTCGAGCCTGCAGCCTGCGCTGGGCCTCCAACGTGCTACTGTAACATCTGTAAGAGACGCTCCTTCCCCACGAGGCTTCAGGAAAGGTAAGAGAGGGAACTGTGCTTTCAGGAGAGTACATTCATAAAGACGTGTGGAAGAAGCAACCAACATATCTAGATCATGAGTATGCACTAATACTCCCAAAACATGTAGAAAGTCTTTCTGTTGATATATTGAATATAAAAATAAGATTATATGTGTTAGTGATAATCAGTAAAACTATCCCAGGGATATTCCAGTAACTGAGTGTCTTACTTCCATAAAGTTCAATCAATCAATCAATTGTTATTTGTATAGCCCATATTCACAAATCACAATTCGTCTCATAGGGCTTTAACAAGGTGTGACATCCTCTGCCCTTAAGCCTCAACAAGAGTAAGGAAAATCTACTAAAATCCCTTTTAACAGGGTAAAAAGAATGTAGAAACCTCAGAGTGAAAGTTGAGAGCTCTGTGTGAGAGTTCAATGTTTCCTAATCCCTATAAACAGATTATGTGTGTGAAGTTGTTTAACTTCCGTTTAATTATAAAGTTATAGTTTCATGGGTTTGACTGTTGATGTCAGAGACAATTATTTAAATAATGAACATGGAAGCAGAGGCCAAGGGAGGACTGTCTGTGACCTACATTTCCCATAATGCAAGCATTTTTCTTTGCACCTGATAACTTCCACCTCCTTTTAAACTCTACTCTCTCAACGTGACAATAAAAATATTAAATTCAATATGTTTTTTAAGATATAATTAATCACTGCATATCGAAATCTACACATGTGGACAAAATTGTTGGTACCCTTCCGTTGAAGAAGGAAAAACCCACAATGGTCACTGAAATAACTTGAAAATGACAAAAGTTATAATAAATAAAAATTTACTGTGAATTAACTAATGAAAATCAGACATTGCTTTTGAATTCTGGTTAACGAAAAATGTCCTGGACAAAAATTATGGTAGTCCCAGAAAAGATTGAAAATAATTTAACCATAGAGATATGTTAAACTAAAGTGTGTCCTCTAATTAGCATCGCAGTTGTCTTCAAACTTGTCAGTCAGTCTGCCTATTTAAAGCTTGAAAAGTAGTCACTGTGCTGTTTGGTATCATGATGTGTACCACACTGAACATGAACCACAGAAGGCTAAGGAGAGAGTTGTCTCAGGAGACTAGAAAGACAATTATAGACAAGCATGTTAAAGGTAAAGTCTATAAGACCATCTCCAAGCAGCTTGATGTTCATGTGACTACAGTTGCACAGATTATTCAGAAGTTTAAGGTCCACTGGACTGTAGCCAACCTCCCTGTACGTGGCCGCATGAGGAAAATTAATGACAAAATTAAGAGACGGATAATACAAATGGTAACCAAAGAGCCCAGAACAACTTCCAAAGTGAGAGGTGAACTCCAAGGTAAAGGATCATTAGAGTCAGATCGCACCATCCGTCGCTGTTTGAGCCAAAGTGGACTTCATGGAAGACGACCGGGGAGGACACCACTGTTGAATGCAAATCATAAAAAAGCGACACTGGAATTTGCCAAAATGCATATTGACAAGCCACAAAGCTTCTGGGAGAAAGTCCTTTGGACAGATGAGACAAATTTGGAGCTTTTTGGCAAGTCACATTGGCTTTATGTTCACAGACGCAAAAATGAAGCCTACAAAAAAAGAACACTGTGCCGACTGTGAAACATGGAGGAGGCTCAGTTATGTTCTGGGCCTGCTTTGCTGCATCTGACACAGGGTGTCATGAATCTGTGCAGGGTACAATGAATTCTCTAGACTATCAAGGCATTCTGGAGCGAAATGTGCTGCCTAGTGTCAGAAAGCTTGTTCTCAGTCGCAGGTCATGGGTCCTCCAACAGGATAATGACCCAAAACACACAGCTAAAAACACCCACGAATGGCTAACAGCAAAACATTGGACTATTCTGAAGTGGCTTTCTATGAGCCCTGATCTAAATCGTATTGAACATCTGCGGAAAGAGCTGAAACATGCAGCCTGGAGAAGACACCCTTCAAACCTGAGACAGCTGGAGCAGTTTGCTCACGAGGAGTGGGCCAAAATACCTGTTGACAGGTGAAGAAGTCTCATTGAGAGCTACAGAAATCACTTGATTGCAGTGATTGCCTCAAAAGGTTGTGCAACAAAATATTAAGTTACGGGTACCATCGTTTGTGTCCAGGCCATTTTCATTAGTTTGTTTTTTTAATTGATTCTGTTGAATCACAATTCAAAAGCAATCGTTAATTTAGTTAATTTACATTTTCAATCATTAAATTTGTATTTATTATTACTTTTGTCAGTGATGTCAATCATTTTTTTCTCCTAATGCCAATCTTTTAATTTAAAAAAAACACACACCGCTCAAGCCAGAATTAGAATCAAGCAGCCGCTGCATCAGAAAGTTGCTATGAGCCTGAGAAATAGCTAGCTACCTCCTGCTAAAGGCCAAAATGGACAGATTTAAAAAAAAGAAAAGGCCATCAGACAAGCAGACTAAAGATGACTCAGCTGCAAAACTGCCACAACCACAACTCTCAGGAATTAAATCTCTTCTTGCATTTGTCACCACTTACCTCCGTGAGTCAGGCTTTTCTACATTGCAGGTATTGAAAACAAAGAACAGAGCATATCTATCTATATATCCTATTTGTCAGGTCATAGTGTATGTACGCAAATACATTCCTGACATATTTCATCCACTAACTGCCCTAAATTAATACAATCCAAGACATGATAATGATAATAATAGTGTCCCATTGTTTCTCTCAGCATTGTGTCATGTATATGTGAAGCCATTTCACACAATCAGCAAGTGGTTGTGATCACTTTTAAACCCCAGACGGTCTTTTATTTGTGAGCTGATATAGAGGAAATATTATTTCGTTTTGTTGCATGTTTGTCTGCTATAAGAAACGTTAGTCTCCTTCATTCTGTTTGAATACTGCCGAGGCTCATTCTTTGTGATTATTATTATTATAATACAGATTATTGACATTAGGTTCAGTTTAATTTTACCATAGAACTTCGCAGTCCCATGAGCCTTTGGATACGGTGTGACCAGCCGTGGACTTGTTCATAGGAGACGACAGACTTGCTCGATGTCAGTTGATGACAAATAAGCAGATACACACACAAAGCCTACCTGGGTAGCAAGGAACATAATATTGATCACACAAACAAGGACACAAATACTTCACTTGTGGGGTCACAAACATTAAAAGGACATTTATTCTTTATTTTTCTCTTTTATTTGGTACTTTAACAGAGCTCTATTTTTGCAATTTCATTGTGTTCATACAACTAATCCAGTTAACTGAATGACTTTACAGAGCTATCAACAAGATGGTCAATCTCAGTGGAGCCAGGGTTTTTAAAGAATATGTTGGTTATATTGACAGATAATACGGGGGAGTGGAGGCCCCATGGTCTAAGGGGACTGACCATTTCCACAACACATGTGGGAGCAGAATACCAGTCCAGTACAAAATTAAACTATATTCTATTTGATTTGTATAGCGCCAAATCACAACAAACATTATCTCAAGGCACTTTCCGTATTAAGGTCCAGACCTTGAATATAACAGAGAAACCCAACGATTTCCCAAAATGAACAAGCACTATGGCTTCAGTGTAGCTAAGTAAATCTACTTAAAGTATTAAAGGTAGGGTTGCAGCTCATTCTCTGCTCTGTCTACTGTATATTGTTTTACACAATGCTAGTCCACCCTGTCATATATCTCTTTTAAATGCAGTCATGGACGGGGTTTATTTCACGACTGAGTCTTGGTGGTGACCTCTTCCAAATCCATTTTACATGAATCTTCCTCCAAGTGCTACTGCTGCAGGAGGCGTGGTCTAATCTTACCTGCCTGTTCCAATTGGATCAATGGACTACTTCCATTCTTGAAATATAAAAAAAATACTAATAAACTTGCAATGCATTGTAAAAAATGTAGTGGTGTAGACAGTCAGATATTTGCTGATATATGAAGTGGAGTCAAATGGAAAATTACCAAAAAATAAATCTACTGAATTAAAGTTCAAATTCATAAAAAATTAAGTACTTTATTGGAGTAAATGTTCTTCATTACATCCCACCACTGCATCTATATACATAAGGTCAACCTGCATACAATGTCCTGTGAATGGTGTTACTCAGTTGTCTTCATTTTGTTCTTCTTCAGACAGAACGTCATCAGTCAGATCCCAGGTCTGGAGATTCTGGATGACACAGAGGTCCTGGAGAAGGAGAGAGCCCAGGCTCGGAAAACCTACAGGCTGCAGCAGAGCAGCCACGGCAACAGGAAGAGGAAGGAGGACTCCTCCAGGAAACACACACACATGCAGAAAAAGTCTAATATGATCAGAAGACAATAGCACAGACTTGTAGGTTCATGATCCCTTCACTAAGAGTCACAGCTTGAGGGTGAGATGTAAAAGCCATGTTTAATAAAGTTATCCAATAAAAAATGGAAATATTCCACTGTCATGTGACAAATATATATATGTGTGTGTGTGTGTATGTGTGTGTGTTTGTGTGTGTGTGTGTGTGTGTGTGGGTGTGTGTGTGTGTGTGTGTGTGTGTGTGTGTGTGTGTGTTGTTGTACATGCAGTGTGTGTGTACACTCCTGTTTTGAGAATGTTGGGGTAAATGGGGCTGCAACTGCATCCTTTGCAATTGCAGTCTGAGGTCTTACCCCTAGGGGTCAGCAGAGTCAAATAGAAAGCTTCTACAGACTTTCTCCCAAGGCATCGAACTTAATCAGTGTCAATTTCTGGGATTTACGGGATGAATGTGAGTATAATTCTTTAGACATTATTCATTAAAAAACCTGTGGTTAGTTGTTTCCCCTTTGCAAACCTGTGAGTGAGAAAACAAAGGATTTGTTTATAAAGTGTAAATAACAGTTTTAATGATGAGGGTCAGACTCTTCTACAGGATGCATTGTTGGAGATAAAAAGTCTTATACTGGACCAGATGCTAAGTCCTGACTTGTTTTCAAACACGTATACTTTGCTATTACTGGAGTCTCAATAGTTGGTCAAAAGTATTCACTGGAGATGGTCAGAGTTCAATGCAGTCGATTTTATTTTTCTTTACAAGATGTAAACCTGACTTGGCTCCGGAACCCAACTGAAGACTGAGCTTCAAACTTTCTGCTTATATGCTCATCCTCGTCTCTGCTGATGCCCGTTCAACCAATCAGGAGGTGAATCTCTCCCGCTCCTGTTTGGTTCAAAACTTCTGATTCGTCCCGAACCGAATGGTGTCTTACTTTCCCAAGTTGACTTGTCTCCCCCTACAGTTACATCAGGGGTCGATTGTAATGGTGTATGAAAGTTGTGGTTGTTGGTCTAACTTTGACACCATTATAAATCGTGGAGTTTTGGAGGCCTCTGTTTCAGGCCTTACTCGATTTTGAAGGTCCTGTCTCCAGACTCCATTAGATTTGGGCGATGTCTATTTTTTTGAAATGATAACTTTTCCACACACTTTATATAAGTTCAAAAAACAATATTTCCAGTAAATAATAATAATAATAATACATTTTATTTATAAGGCGCCTTTCAGGGCACTCAAGGTCGCCGTACAACAGTCAGCAAAGCAGAGCAGCAGCAGAACATCAACGTCAGCACACAGTAACATTAAGAGTTATCAAAAGTTTTAAAATGCACAAAGCAGAGCAGCAGCAGAACATCAACGTCAGCACACAGTAACATTAAGAGTTATATGCCTGCTTAAATAGGTGGGTTTTGATGGTAGATGGTAGTAAGGGCGCATACATGACAACATTTCTTTAAGAAGATACAGAAGATACACTTTTATTAATCCCACACACATGCACAAACATGCAAAGACACACTCATGCATTGGGGAAATTAGTCCTCTGCATTTCACCCATCTGGTGCAGGACACACTGCAGAGCAGAGCAGTGGGCTGCCAGGTACGGCGCCCGGGGAGCAGATGTTGGGGGAGTAAGGTGCCTTGCTCAGGGGCACTAGACAGGGTAGGGAGAAGAGTCTTTTTGAACTTTGGACAGGTCCAGGTTTGTTACACCATCCAGGCAAGTTTCCGCCGAAACTCCGAGGAGACGAACCGTTTATGCTGGATATATGGTGCTGTCTGGTGAAAGCGTACAGTTGCAGCCTGAAATCTGTTTTACATGGGCGTGACCTGTGCTGTGGGTCTTTGTCATTCCCGTAGTATGAGACATAATCAGCTGTGACATTATTAACCTGCCTAGCAACTAATTACATTTTCCTTCCGATGGAGACTCTCCCTGTGTCTGGTGTTAATTAGACATTCTTCCCTGGCTGCATAAAGTTCCTGATGCTCTTTATAAACAGACGCACAGTTTAAGCATATAAGCACACAAAAGCTAGTTTTTCTACAACAGCATTCATTGGTATGGTTTAACTGCGTACAGTGATAGAGGTGTGTATATACGTGCAGACAAGAAACATTACCACATGCAATAAAATTTGAATTCAAATATTTAAAGTTCAGTCTTTTTTTTCTTGTAGAAAACTTTCTCCTCCTTGTGGAAAACATTCCCATCAGCCTGTTCTTTCCACTTCAAGGTGACGCCACTCAGTCCTTTCTCCTTCAATCTGTCCTGGAACTGAAAAACAGAAATGGAGGCATTTTAAATACTTTTAACAGATTCCTTTGCTCTCTAGGACAAAGAGTTATTAGAGATATGGGGAGGAGAGTATAGGGTTGAAAAGAGGGGATGAAAATAGAGAGAGGAAGAGAGGGGGAGAGAAAATAGAGAAAGACAAACAAGATTGATAATTATTAATGGAAAGATGTTACTAGTGACAGCAATAATAATTCATATGAAAATCATAATAATAATAATAATTAAAAGGAGAGTATTTAGAATTTTAATTGTTGTTTGTCTGACTCCTGCAGCTCTGGACACATAAACAGCATCAGGTCCCAAAGTTTCATTTTCTTTTGAGGTATTTTTGGTCTTTTTTGGAAAGATGATATTTACATTCACACTGCTCTTTGGTGGCAGGAGCTGTAACTGCTCAGCTACCAAGATATTTGTCTGTTGGAACGTTTGTATTTTGTGATCGTCACGTCACATAGCAATCATGCCCAAATCAGGATTTATGTTTCCTGGTCTCAAATAAAAAACTGCAGTTCTACTTTAGAAATACCTGGAAGAATAATCTGTCATTAATTAAAGGAGTCAACATTATTATAACTCGTCTGCCCATTGTTGTGATGCTTTGCATTGTAGAACATCTGTGACTGGAGTTTTTTTACATTTACTCGTCTACTCGTCTACATTTACTGGTCTATGAATGACATGTTTCAGGGTGGATTGTGAAGACTTGCCTGTTTCAGAATCTTATCTTTCATAGTACGGCTATTCAGGTTCATACAGGAACCCTGTACCTTCACCTTCACCTTCACCAAAGCCTTCACTTCTGCTTAGACAAAGAACGAGGAGGGAAACAAAACACACGTTTAATTTGGTGCATAGTTTAATGAACCCACAGTTATTCTGGTGGAGATAGAAAGACTCAGATCTTTGGTTTAAAACACAGTGAGGAACCTCTTGTCTCTGGGCTGCATGTTGCCCACGAGACAGTGTGATCAGGCCTGTCAGAAAACTCACAAATACAAAAACAAGCAACTCAGAAATACAAAAAGATTCTCATGACGGCCTGGTTTTGTGTGATCAAAAGAAAATGATATTAAAAGCAAGACTAACATATCTTTCAGCGTGGACCTTTCTGACTGTTCAGACGAGAAAACTAATAAATTATGGTTCAGTGTGGTAAGATTTAGGTGAAAGGGATCTATTGGCAGAAATTGCATATTAAAGAAATCCTAGCGATGTTTTAAATGGAGTGTGATCATCTAAATTGTACAAATTGTTGTTTTCTTTACCCTTTGTATTTGAATACTTAACAATGGAGCATGTGAAGGTTCCTTTATGTTTGGAAGGGGAGGGTGAGGGGTATTCAGCTCCAAAATACAACTTCACCAGTAGATGTCACTATATTCTACACACTAAATCTTAAGGTTGTACACAAAGCTATGAAAAAGATCAATCTCAGCATCATTACAGAAGCAAACTTGGAGCTGAACTAGAGGAGTTGCGAAGACAAATACTCTTAAATGGAGATAAAGCTCTTCAGTGTGAGTTTAGAAACCAAACATTTTTCACACAACCACATTCTTTGACGGGACAATGAGACAATATCATCCAACTAATATATTTTTTTTATTCATGCATCAATGTATTACTGTTATTCTAATGTCAGGCACTCACTTGGGACGCTGTAGCAGACAAATGGTTTTCTTTCTTCACAGGAACATAAACTCCAGTTTCCTCCCTTCTTCAAATCTGCAACACCACATACGACTTTCATCGAGCCAAGTGGATGTTTACCCCCAGACCAGGAGCTGAATGAGTAGTTACTCCCGTCGGACCAGTAAATCTGAGGATCTCTGTACAAACCGATCCATGCCAATAAACCAGTTGTTATCAAATTCTGTCTCTTCATCCGTATCTCCTCTCTGTTAGTGTCGTTCCTCACAGTGGCCAGATCTGTGTAGTTTTCTCTGCAGTGCCTCTGAGCCTCAGACCAATTCTTTTCTTCATTCACTAGCACAAAGTCAGAATCCTCTAATGTTCCTGCAGTTAAGTTTGAGAACAAAAGAGGGATTGTTGAGATCACACAATGGTTTACAAAATCATATCTTATACATTATTTTGTATAGTTAAGATCAATATAAGGCACATCATTACCATTGTTGCAGACAAATGGATGATGTTCATTGCAGAAATCATCATACAATTTTTCAGCCTCGGCCACACAGAGCTGATTGGCTTTATCATTGTCTGGTTGATTAGGACCCCACCTCCTATATTCAGCTCCACTCTGGTCGAACCCATCTGACCACTTCCAGTCAATATGACTGTACAGGCCAATCCAAACCTCAGAGCTGTTACCAGCAACGGAAACTGTGTCTTTAAGTTTCTTCATTTCTTCAGTGTTTTCAATAGTGGCCAGGTCTGTGTACTTCTCTCTGCAGTAGCTCTGACCTTCAGTCCAAGTCTTTGCTTCAGACACAAAGTGGTACTGATGGAGGAGGCATGTGGAGAAGGTGAGGCACCCTGAGGATGAAACCAGTTATTTTTGTTATGTATGAGGACTCAAATTAATCTCTATATTCAGATTTCCTGTTAGACATCATACAAACAGTGAAATTCACTGACCTGAGAGACACAAGACACCAATGAAGATCCCTTCCATCCTGATGCTGCTCTGTGGACTGTCTGTGCCAGTGTTCACCACTAACACCTAACTTAACTAGTTCTAGTGCAGCTTTAGGGAAATGTAACACCAGCTCCTCCTCTTCTACTGACAATAGCCTGTGTTCTGTTGAACTTTTTATGCAAAAAGGCAAAGATGCAAACAACAATTTTTTTCTCGTTTATCTCTGGAGGCATATCACTATGCAGATAGTTCTGATCGTATCTGACCAAGACTGGTCTCTGCCTCCACCCCTTCAAGTGACAACTCCTCAAAATGTGAGGAAATGATCAAAACAAAGACTTGAAATATCATGTTCAAGAGGCCAAAACATGTTTTATAAGTTTACCACCACCAACTGAAATCTAATCAGTTCATCTGTGAGTGTATGGGTGTATTCCAAATCCCTCACTAATCACTGTATAGTGCACTATATGCTGGGTTCACTATTTTTTTTACTTGTACCCTATGTAATGGACCCATTGTTTCCCACAATGCATCATTAAAATTAAGGGACAATCAAGTGTCACTAATCATTAAATATATACCATCATGCATTGCACTCATTGTGAAGAGACGAGAGGAGCGAGGGCAGCAGGAGCAGCCCACCTCTTGTTTTAATGTAATTAGAAGCAGAGCGGTGCATCACAGCACAAGGTGTGGCAAACAAGTTTATTTCCAAATTTAAAAATGATCATCCAATATGTGTTTCTAAATTAAAGCTGCAAAATAAACATTTAAAATTGTCCGTGTTGTTGTACATTTTATTCCTGTGGCAATGATGTCATTTTTCGATGCAGACAAAATGCGCTGAATATTTTCTGAAAGCTTTATGTTCTTTTCCGATGAGCTCACAATATAGTGCTCTATTTAGCAGTCACTTTTTTGACTTTTCATTAAGTTGTGATCTTTTGTTTGGAATTTGTTTTTCCATATTTGTGTTTTTGGATTTGTACTCTGTATTTTAATCTTCCCCTTCCTTGTGTGTCCTTCTGCTCAGTTTAGTTACGTTTATGTTGTGCCATTTCCTGCTATATTGTGACCTTCACTTCCTGTTCCCCCCATGTGTCATTGTTGGTCACTTCAATCTTGTGATTGTGTGCTCTGACCTCATGTGTTTCACCTGGGTTCAGTTATTCTGTCTGTGTCAGGTCGTCTCTTCACTTTGGTTCTGTTCAGTCCAGCTCCTGTGTCTCTGTTTGGAGTTTCAGCTCTTGGATCACCTGAGTTCTCTTACCAGCCTTCTGAGTGTGAGCAATTTAATTTGTTGATAAATATTTTCCCCTGCACTTCTTGTATTGTTCTGTTTCTTTGGCAGCATTTGTGTACAGTTAAACTTGACATTAACGAAGCAAAAAATGCTTTCTGTGAAGTTGATGACGTTGAACTACTTTCAGTTGTTATCATCCTTGAAGTGAATACTAGTTAAGAAAGTAACAAAATTGGTGTTTGTGATGTATTACATTCACAAGATCATGAGATCACCATGACCTTGACATTTTACATCAGTTCATTTCTGTATCCAGCTGAAGCTTCGTACAGAATTTGACATGGGTTCATAAAAATGGGGTAGACAAACAACCTGAAAACCTCCACCTAGGATTTTCTGCATCAAAGGAAAAATACACATTAAACATTAGACCAACATGTCTTTCAGTTTGGTCACTTCTGGCTGAATATGTAGGTCAGGTCACGGTCAAGACCTGTCAGACTGTACACAAGAGCTTTGAACACACACCATTAAATATATATATATTTTTTAAATTCTCATTCAAGCACATTGGAAAAAGTTAGTAGTTTATTTAAACAACTGACAGGACCTTACCTCAGGAAACATGCAGCTGAACTGGGTGAGTTGTGTGATGCAACAATATGATTGATATTTAATTTCCCATATGTTAGTCTTCACTATACCTGACATTCATGGTCTCAATAGCTGCTTCTTTCTGATATCTCTGTCCCAGCTACTATAATGGGGGAAGGTTCCTGATGCTCACTGAGGAATCGGGGCTCCTCCTTGGTTTCCACATCATGGACCATAGAAAGAATTCATAAAATATTGATGTGGGTCCAGGAATTTGTTCACTTTCTTTAAGATTGTGAGTGTTTTATAACATTTTTGAAGATTTCTCAGGAAATAATTAATGTATCTTGACTGTAAATAAAATGAAGCATGATTGGTGCAACTTTGTTGTATTTAAGGGGACTGTCGGTCCTTGGTGGAGTTATGCAGTTTACTCAGTGGCATTGCAGTTTGATTATACAGCCTAAAATTCCCACCAAACTTATGTTTTAAAGCTGTGTTGTGTTTGCAAGACATCCACTGTGAGCAAGAAGGGAATCAGAGATTTGTTGGTGGTAAAATCCATGAGTGCATCTGCAGGACTGTTTACTCCCTTTGTCTGTGTCTCTGTTTGTCATTTTCAGACCTTCTCTCGTCTCAAACTCTGAGGCTGTGTTAGAGCTGTGCAGAACCGGGATGGAGGAGAACAACATGTTCCTCTGAACTACCCCCTGACCCTAACCATCCTGAGACTGAGACAGACTCCTGCAGTACACCAACCAATCCACTGTTCAGTTACACTTTCTGAAAAAGTGAAAGTAAAAATGTATTAAATACCCAGAAATCAATGAATTTATTTTTAATTGCAAAATACACTTCCTGTAAGTGGCTACGCTGAAAAATATTACTCATTGGGTGAACTCAATTCAATTGTAGCTCCGACTCAATTTAATAAAATCCCTGCAATATAATTTCTTCTCATTAGTCGAACTAATTTCTCTCTCATAAAGCTAAAATATTATTATTACATTAACTAGTTGTTTAGTTAAGTTCCTTTACATAACACCAACTTTTTTTTTTAAAGGCAGCTAAAGTAAAATATCTATATAGATGTGTTAAAAACATTTTAGTTAAATGGTTTTGGTAAATATTTATATAGCGCTTCTCTAGTCTTGATGACCACTCAAAGCTGAAAACATTTACAGACCAACAGAATCTGGTTTTAACTCATAACTAATTAAAGCAGTAATTTAAATGACGCTTCTAATCTGTAACAGAGTGACTGGCAGCATTAAGAGGTCATTCACAACCAATGAAAAGTACAGTCAAATGAGAGTTATAAAGGTGACAAGGCAGAAGTACACAAGTGGTGTGAACATCCTTCTCCCAGCAAATGGAAATCCAGACTTTAAAAATATCATACCCAGGAAAAACATCACTGAGGTCACAGAACTTTGTCGGCTGTGTTTCCTGCTCATGCAAACAAATTGATTTTCAGCTGCTGTATCTTTGCATTGATCTTGTGCCAATTCAAATTCATATCTGAATATTCTCTAAAGTGGACTTGAGGTTGTCTGGAAAGCTCCGATCAAGGGCATTAATGAGCCCAAACAGCATGATGAACCCCATTATCACCCTTCCTAAGTTGTCCATGACTCTGATGCCTTCAATCACGATTCCCACGTCCTCTGGCTCCACATCTCCATCTCTTCAGACAGTGTATGTCCCCATGATTGTGAGTGCAATGTCCCTCTCTGCACCCTCAGTGGCGGAGGCATAAACAACCCAAATACAAAACACTTTTTAAGTACAATGCTGAACAACACAATAGAAATATACCAAAAAAATATAAAGTAGAATTCTTACATGAACTGCAGTTTCATAGAAGGAAGTTCATCTGTTGTCGTTTCTCATTATTATGACTTAGTATCTGATAATAATGAGATACTATGTCAAGTCAAGTCAGAGCCACTGCCGGTGCGAACAACTGACAACCGTGACACGGAGCCGTTCAACGGTAACTACGTTGTGCGGACGTTATGCGGCCGGTGTGTGGCTATATGAGCTCATAATTCCTATACAAGTGACATATTTTTGCTGCTAAAAATGCCTGTGGCTTACAGTCACTGTCACTCTGCAGCGAGTGCCTTTTTAATTTGCATGGCTTCATGCTGTCATTTGCCAGCACCTCGGCACACAAAACACACTGAGGACGTTGCGCAGTCGTGCCAGTGACAGTGAAACCAAACTGCAAATAGCTCTCGTCATATTTGCGAAGCTTTGGCTTCTTCGCAACTGGCGCACCGGTTACCTGACTTTAATAAAGTTTTAATTGCAACGTCGTGGTCTTGTGAGTGTGTTTGTAAGTGTGGCTGTGAGCGACTTGCACATGAATAATGAATAAGGCTGTGCTGGGCAACGGTTCCTAACAAAACGAACAGTACACAATGTAGACATGGACAGCACAGAATAGTATTCAAGTGCTGGTGTTTTATTTGTTGCAACACGGTGGATGATTGAAGATGTAAAGGTAGGTGTTAAGGAGAAAAGGGCTAGCTGCAGTTGGAAGAAGTTAGCTAGCTAGAAGGCTAGTTCTTAGGGCTACGAGCTTTCTAAAAAGACTGTGGAGCAAATTACTCCTTAGATTAGGCTATGAATAGGCCTACTGCACATGCAGGAAGGTATTACTAAGGAAGGAGTGAGTCTTTTTTTAATCTTTTTTCTCCGTCTGTGACATTGCGCCCCCCACTTTGAGAACCACTGTATTAGAGGAACAAACATCATATAATACAAACACAACCCTTCTGACTGATTGTCTCCTTGTGTATTTGCAGTTCAATCTCAAACACGCAAACAAAAGCTTGTGTGTAAAAACCCTGGTCATCGGTCAAAGGACTCGAGCCTGAGGCCTGTGCTGGGCCTCCAACGTGCTACTGTAACATCTGTAAGAGACGCTCGTTTCCCACGAGGCTTCAGGAAAGGTAAGAGAGGGAGGGGTTAACTGTTCTACACATAAACTGTGCTTTCAGGAGAGTACATTCATAAAGACGTGTGGAAGAAGCAACCAACATATCTAGATCATGAGTACACTAATACTCCCAAAAACTCATAGAAAGTCTTTCTGTTGATATACTGCATATATAAAGAAGATTATATGTGTTAGTGATAATCAGTAAAACTATCCCACTGATATTCCAGCACCTGAGTGTTGTACCTCCATAAAGTTCAATCAATCAATCAAATGTTATTTGTATAGCCCATATTAGAAAATCACTTTTGTCTCATAGGGCTTTAACAAGGTTTGACATCCTCTGCCCTTAACCCTCAACAAGGTTAAGGAAAAACGACCAAAATCCCCTTTAACAGGGTAAAAAGAAAGTAGAAATCTCAGAGAGAAAGTTGAGAGCTCTGTGTGAGAATTCAATGTTTCCTAATCTCTACAAACAGATTATGTGTGTGAAGTTGTTTAACTTCTGTTTAATTATAAGTTTGACTGTTGATGTCAGAGACAATTATTTAAATAATGAACATGGAAGCCGAGTCCAAGGGAGGACTGTCTTTGACCTACATTTCCCATAATGCAACTTAAATCATTTTTTGTTGCACACTCAGAATTAGAATCTAGGAACATCTATTGGTGACGTTGCATATTGCAGCTGAGTGTGTGCGCGCGCGGGTGTGTGCGCGCGCGGGTGTGTGCGCGCGCGGGTGTGTGCGCGCGCGGGTGTGTGCGCGCGCGGGTGTGTGCGCGCGCGGGTGCGTGCGTGCGTGTGTGTGTGTGTGTTCGGGTGCGGGTGTGTGTGTGGTGTGTGTTTGTGTGTGTGTGTGTGTTAGTTTTTGGATGGCAACAAAGCCACATAACAGGTTTACACAGCAATGAGGAGAACAGAGGGCCCTGACATGGGGTTGGCCCTTAACCAAAATCTAAACAAACATCTCTGACCAAAACAGACTTTGAGCAGGAAAAGCTACATAACTTGGATTTAGTCATTATATGACATCACACCCCGTGTTAAGATTAGCCAGTCAGTGTGACAGTGGTCGCTTTTTCAAATCCTGTGTTATTATAAATCGAATGCACTTGTATATTAAGATGCATGAAATGATACATGAGAACCAGAAAAATAAATATATATATGTGGTTCATACACCGTGAAGTGGTACCAGGCTGGTCTCTGTGGTCGTTAGCAGTGGCGGATCTAGGATTTTTCAAAATCAGTGAACAAAAAGGGGCCACAATTTACACAGAGGGGCCAATTATACGTACAAAATCCATGCTCAATTCTTGATTCACAAAGGTGCACATTTAGCTCATCTCTTGTTAACTGTTTTCTCTATAGCTTTGAGCAAAGCCACACATCATGACATATATTTTGAAAGTTGTCCCTTGATATAGCACATTGCTTACTTTAAAAAGCTTAGAAATTCTTGACAAATTGTCATATTTATTGTGAGTGTGGTGAGTAAGTGACAGGTTTATATAGGACAGGGGCTTTTCAGGGGCCAGTTAGAGTTCGGCTGGGGCCAGTGCTGCCCTGTTATGTAGTTATTTTGCAATAACCAATCAAAAACATGAAGAAAAGTGGCTTGTTGAAGGAGCCTTCAGCCTGTACCTGCAGCGGGCTCATTCGGAAATCCCTCCATGATATTAATGAGCATATCCCCTTTTCACTCTGGTGGGGGGCAACTAGGGTGGGTGGGGGATGTCATCATGTAAAGTCCATGTAAAGGACTTTGATGATTCCTGGATTGTTTCGGGGCAAATTGCTATGATTCTTTTTTAAATTTTTTATTCCCAACCCCTTCTCACCACTGAGAGGGAAATGTCAAAGACACCTTGTGTGGGGGAAGGGTGGTGGAGGGAGAAGGCGACTGTCTCCCTCCCTCCCACCTTTCCTTACTCTCTCTCCACACTCTCCCTCCCTCCCTCCCTCCCTCACACCAGTGCTGGCCATCAGCAGCGTCTGACGGCTGCATCCTTTGCTGTAGCAACGCAGCTGCTCCTCCATCCCTCCCTTCCTCGCCTGCATCTGACAACCCGGCTGCAGGAGCCTTTTGTGTCTCTGCAGGGTCCATTGTTGTCTATTCCCTCTTTGGAGCAAACGCAACACCATGGACATGATGGGCAACAAAGAGCGGCGAGGCGTGAATTTCAAAGGCTTGCTGAAGAGGAATTGGCTTCTGATTGCCACGGTTTTATCAGTGCTGCTCGGTACGTGGAAGCCCCTTAATGTCTGCTCATGTGTGCTGAGAGAATGAGACACTTTCACCCTCACTGGTGCCATTTTTCTACTTATCTTCATTGCTGTTCACACATCCGTCCCACCCTCTTTGATTTACCATTCAACCTTGCCTTCTGCTGCTGTCACTGTGGAAATAAACCTGCTTTGTTTTTTGCATCAGATTTGTGCTGCTTGACTGAGCAGCAACAGAAATGTGACATGTGTGTTCAGGAATCCAGCCCCATGTCTGATGTTTCATCTTTGTGATTCACGAGAGAAAGGAGGATGAGTACGGAGTGAATGTTAATGGAGACACAGCCTCTGTCCTCCAGGGGCAGAGAGCTGTGTTCTCCTGTGTGTCTGGACGTGTCTCAGTCAAACGTGACCAGACTGAGGTGACAGCTGATTGCTGGGTCTGTGCTAGGAGTCACAGCACTGAGGAGGCACAGTGCATGGACGACATACAATCTGAAGGTACAATCTTCAAAAATCTAGGCTCGAAAAGGGTTCAAATGTTTCTAAACCAGTTGTTAGATTTTGTGTTTTGACTCTGCTCTACGTTCTCTGTTAAATGTTCGTACCTCCCTACGTTACTGAACAAGTTCAGATTTAATAATTAAAAGATTATTCAGGGAGGGAGACCTGAGGATGGATATCTAAGTCACTGACAGTCGGCTAAGTACAGAGCTGTAATCACATAGTTTGCCTGGTAAGACACAGGGGGGAATGGTGAACATGTTTTCAGCAAGTGAAGTTAATTTTTCTTATAGTTTCAAATCCCGATCAAAGTTATCTCGGGTGTAGGCTGTACTTCATTATAAGATTTATAGAGAGAAATCATTCCAACCGTTAACATCCTCGCATATGCTGGTGGTGAGGAAAAGGGTTTTTTGCTCCAGGGGGTGTCTGACTCGACCGGTTGGGTTGAGAGATGAAGGACAAGACAGAAAGAGAGAGAGAGAACAAAACACAAGTTCTAGTAAAACAAATGGTAATTGTAGTGGGTGCTCAGCAGGATCATGAGGACAGGAGGTGCACTTCAGTCGTATAGATAGAAATGAGGTCAGAATATAAGTTAGTGACATGCATTAAAAAGCTAACCTGGCTCTTTCCAAAGGTCGAATAAACAGCAACCAATATCACTTCAACTCACCGATCCATCAGTTATACCGTTCATCCTTTGAGGGGGGCTGGAGCTAATCCTAGCAGGCTTTCACAGACTTGATTCATTTACCAGTTTACCTGTTGGACAACCCAACAGCACCCAAAGGTACACAGCAAATTAGCTCAAAACCTCCTTGCCAACAACCAAGGGGCCGTTCTCACCTGAGACTCTGATATAGATAATTTTTGTCATTTGCAAACACAAACCAAAAATGTGAAATCAACCAATTAGTTGCAAGCTTTTTTTGGTGCCGTTTTTCAGATAAGATAACATAAGATAATATATTTATTAGTCCCACAACTGTGAAGTAGCAGCAAAGAGCAACATCAAAAAAAATGTGACTTTAGGAAAGTAATATATAAATGCAAGGGAATATAAAAGGTCTAAAACACATAAATGGCCGAGAAATACTCTATACAACAGAATATGTAAAGTGAACAGACTGACATAAGCCATGGATTGGCTCTATGAGCGCATTTTATTCTCTGTACAATCTCTGTGGTATCAAACTGGTCAGCGTCACCGTGACAACCTGCCTCCAGAAAGTCACTGGAATAAGCAGGGATTTGCTTTTCCCCCTAAAAAAACAGACCCAGCATTGAACTCACCAATCGTGTTTTTATCATGTTTTGTTTGTGTTTCATTGAAGCACAGGAGATCATTTGTTAATCACTGAGCTGTGTAGACGTCAGTGGGTGTCTGAAGTTTTTGATCTTTGGACGGGACTCGGCTAGCTGATTTATTTATATTTCTATGAGTTGTGGTCTTTGTGATTTTTAGCGGTCTTCATTTTATTTATGTGTGAGATTAATGTAGTTATGTATAAATAAACACTTTAATTTCTGCTACACATATATCTGCTCTGTACATCACAACTTTTTGAGAGAAAAACAAAAACAAACTATAAATGTCACACAGCAGCAAGTCTCTCATCCCTTGTTGTTCAGTTACCTTGATGAAGTCACGCTTAAAATTAACTTCTTCCTGGTTGTTTGGTTTATCAGGCTATAAATCAGTTTATTGAAGGGCATATTTTATTGCATTACTATAAATTGTTTCTGCTTCTTCCTGGTAATAAGAAATGAAAAAGTATTACATTCAAAGGTCATGATTTTGTCCTCTTGACTAAGCAGTTTCTCCAAACATCCCAAATGTCTTCAGGCTCACTGTCCTTGATTTTAGCTCAATCCCCTCCACCTGCAGCTGAGCAACCAAACAAGAAAAGTACTAAGTTCTATATTTCATATGTATATGTGCTACCTTAATAAGTCATTAAAAGTTGCGTTTTCTCAAAATGACAAATAATGTGTTGCGGTGGCCGCGCCAATAGCCTCCGACGTCAGTGGTTCTGACTTTCTGACCCACAGATTTGAAAAGCCAAGGTGTGGAATCGGTTCTCGATGAGGCACCAGCACAGCATGGATAGAAAAGGGAAACTGTGTGTCCTCCATGATTGGCTAGTTAAGTGAGGGGTAGCGATTTAGTGATTTTATTTGTTCTTAGAAAAATTAAAAAAGGGTGATTGGGATTGCTACAAAAACCCACAAAAGCCTCAGAATAACAAACAAAATGACACAAAACCACACCAAAACAAATTCAAAAGAACCAATACGAAGACATTTAAAACCACAACAATTAGTCTAGATATATACAGAGATGCAAAACCTCTAAACCTCTCGTTCCTTAGGGCTCATCAATGGTGAGGACGTGTCAGCAAAAATTCATTAAAAAAAATGAACATTTGATATTACAGCCAGAAGCATGAGTATTGTTATTAGAATATTAAAGGACTGTCCGAAAGTCAGTGGCGCAGAAGGACTGAGCTGCTCGGCCTGTGAAGAATCCGGAGTCAGATACAATATTGTGTGAGTTACGAGTCAGTTATACTGGGTCATGTTTTCCTGAATAAATGTGTTTGTGTCATCCAGCTCCAATTTGCTGTGTCATCCCAGTCTTTTACAAGCAGCCCAACAGTAGGGGGTCTGTTATGCGTGATAACACAGATTGTGTCTTGCAGTGCATCACTACGAGGTATATATGTGGCATTTATAACTGGAAAATATAGCATGCCTGATTTACATTAATGTGATTTGTGCCTCGTAAACTCCATATGATAAAACACCACTGACCCAATGTTTGTTCTGTCTTTTTTTCTTCATCTTTAACCTTATCTTTTCTCCTGATCTTTCAGGGATCAGTTTGGGGGTCGTGGTCAGAGAGTATGCGTCGCTCTCCCAGCTCCACAAGCAGTACTTCGGCTTCCCAGGGGAGATCCTAATGCGAATGCTGAAGCTGGTCATCCTCCCTCTCATCATTTCGAGCATGATAACAGGTAACTTATAATATGATTACTGCATTAGCAAAAGAAAGTCTTGAAATGATAATAATAGTAATAGACGAAAGTGTCCATTTACAAATACATACTTTTGAGGTTTCTAGTGCCCTTATTTAGCAGAGTGGAGTGTTGACATCAGGGTGGTGAATGGTGGGAATGTGTGCATTTGACTTTCAATCAAACAATATATTTTTTTATTTGTACAGCCCATATTCACAAACAACAATTTGCCCCTTAACAACGGCTTCACAAGGTGTGACATCCTCTGCCCTTTACCCATGTGTCATGTGTCCCCTGACAAGCCTATAGCAGCATAACCAAGAGCTGGTCCAAGACAGACCTGAAGCAACTGTCACTATAAGCTTTACCAAAAAGAAAGGTTTTAGGCCTATTCTTAGGTGTAGAGAGGGTCTCTTTTCAAAAATATTGTCATTGATTGTAATCCACGTTATGGCAGATTTGTCAGTCCCTGTTTGGCCATAGGATTAAAGCAACAATGGAATGAAACCCAATGCTGAGATGGTTTTGATATTTGATCAGTATCAGTGGTCTAGGTTGTTTTTTCAAGTGAAAAGGCTAAAATGCTGAAGAATTTGCTGCTTTCCTTTGTTTGATATGATCATACCGTGAAAAGGGAAACAACAACTATTTGAAGAATGTCCCTCTGGGCTCTGGGAACTCGTGATTCACATGTTAATGACTAAACAATTTGTCAATGAATTGTCAGAGAGATTAAAGATTAACTCGTTGTAAATCCCAATTATTTGTATTGCTAGACAATGTAGGTGAGATCAGCACTTTGGTTCTGTCTCTCAGAAGAAGATCCTCCTGGTGACTGTTGTTGGAGGTTTTTAAAAAACAGTGCGAGTGGAAAATGGCAGAGGGAGGGCAGCGCCGTCTGATCGACTCTTTGAATCCGACGAGCAGCACCACACAGTGTAGGGTCAGCTCGCGATTCTACGCTTGTTGTTGTATGGAACCCGTTAAATGTCGGGGTTCGGGGGTAAATGATGATGGTCCTCATAGCCCCCCCCCACCCCTCTTTCTCTCTCTCTCTCTGTGTGTGCTTGTAGTGGGGGGGGCAGATGGGGACATTTAATAATGAGAGGAAATTTCAAAGTTCTCAGTTACAAAGTGTTTTTATGGAGAGTGTTAATGTTGCCATCATTAAGGGTTTGAATAACCGGGCACCGATATCCTGCATGGTTTCACGGAGGAATAAGACACGCAGCCGTAATCGGTGTTTACCGGAACCGGAAGTGACTAGTACTTCCGGTTAGTCATTTAAAAAATAAGGGCACATATTAATAATCGTTTGAATAATCGTGATTTAGTTTTTGTCCAAAATAATCGTGATTATGATTTTTTCCATAATCGAGCAGCCCTACTCTTGGTTCAATTCTTGGTTCTTCACTGATCACCATCTACATCAGACATGGGCAAAGTACGGCCCGCGGGCTGTATACGGCCCATTGGGCTTTTTAATCCGGCCAGCCAAACTTGTCCAAATAATTAAAAAAAAAAAAGAATTAAAGAAAAAGAAAAAAAATAGAATTTTTTTTTTTTTTTTTTAAACTAACAATTTAGTAGCACTTAAATGGCACGTACTTATAGCACTTTGTAGTTTTGCTTTATTTTTGAAGAAATTGTACTTTCTTGATTCTTGTTCTGGGTTTGAACCCTCAGGGTTGAATGCACTTATTGTAAGTCGCTTTGGATAAAAGCGTCAGCTAAATTAAATTTGCCCGGGAGTGCGGTGTATAGGGCTTGAAAAGGCACATGATGTCCCTTTACTTTTTCCTTTTACCCTGTGAGCCCTTCTGTAAAATGAGAGGATCAAGGAAACGAATAGTGGACAATGAGTGCAGAGTGTTTAACACAGAGTCGACAACAAAATACTTTTTCACTGAAGTCCAATCGAAGGCTGTATGCCTGATATGTCGAGTTTTCATGGAGTACAACATCAGCTGTCACTTTGCTACGAAGCATGCTAACTACGCTAGCAAGCAGTCAACGCAAGAACGGTTGGCTGCAGCTCAGAGGTTGGCGACTAATTTACAGACTGAGCAACATTTTTTTTCACAGACAAACTGCGATCAAAGAGTCATCTACCAAGGCATGTTTTTTGGGGGGCATTCGAAATAGCAAAGGCTAGCAAGCCTTTCTCTGAAGGCGAGTTTTTGTTAAATGGCCTTGCAAATAAGTGCTTTGCTACTTGGTAAAGGCCAAATCCTTTCATGTAATGATTTTTCCATGTCATTTATATTAGTTCACAAAAACACTCCATCCATCTGTTCCTGGCCCGGCCCCTCTGTCAAATTTTAGAACACATTGTGGCCCGCGTATCAAAATGTTTGCCCACCCCTGATCTACATGCGACCACTGGCTCAAGTTATCTGCAACTCCAATATTTTGTTCCATTTCTATGCAGATGGTACACAACTCTACTTATCCATAACTCCAACTGACCTCACTCACAAATTAGATCTTGGAGGTCCACTAACATGTAAATGCTAAACAATGGTGCTATGACCCAAAGGTCAGAGTGATATTTTGAGCCAGATCTTAGTTTTCCTGGGTTTCTAGCACAGCCATGACGCAAGAACTTTTCTAAATATTTCAATTAAATCACCATCATTGAAGCTCAAATTAAGAATATGGCCAAAATTAGACTATTTATTTCATACAGTGATGCAGTAATACTCAATCCTGCTTTTGTCAGCCATCTTTATCACTGTAGCTGTCAGGGCCGGCAGAAATGGCAGGCGTGGACCCAATAGCAACGACACAGAAGCAGACTAGGATTAAGCAAAGTTCTTGGTTTTATTACGAAGCAGAGGTCAGGATCCAGGCAGACAGTCCGAAGCAAACAGAACCAGTAGGGAGTAGGCGACAGGGGAATCCAGAAAACAGAGCCAAGGTCAGGAGCCAGGTGGTCAGTCCAAAGGCAAACAATGTCCGACAGGGAGCAGGCGAGAGAGAGGTCCAGAGAACAGGCAGGTAGATAACAAGGAGGTCAGGCAGGCGATGAGTAAGGTAGGTAAACGCTGGAAGGTAAGGTACGAAACACTAACAATCTGGCAGAGGACAAAGGAAACTGGCAGGCAGATATACAGGTGGTAACTAATGAGTCGATTAGAGACAGGTGCGTATGTGGGTGGAGCCAGTGTGGATGTGCAGAGCAGGAGAGGAGTGGCTGACTCTGAAACGACACAGGGATTAGTAATTGGAAATCTGACAAGTAGAAACATTAATAGGAAGGTGAATTTGTGACAGTAGCTTGTTATTTGGAAGACTGCCTTAGAAATCTATCAACTGCCGATTAACTTGTACTGCAGCTAAGGTTCTCATAGGAATCAGGACTATCAAATATGAGCACATTTTACCTTTGCTCGCCTCATTTCACTGGTTAAACGTGGTGTTGAGAAGTTATTTTACAACAGGTTTTGATGTCACTGAGCAGCCTTGCCCCATCTTCACTCTTCTCCTCACCCCAGCTCGTTTTCTTAGATATTTTCCAGGGCAAAGTTTGAGACAGAGAATTGATATTACCTTCTCTCTTAAAACCATTCTAAATATTCATTTTGTTTTCACTTATTTATTTAACCCTCTCGTATCTTTGTTTCCAGTTCTTTTTTTTTTTTTTATATATATGATTTATTTGTAAAGATTTTTTTCAAAAACAAGACTTAATGTACATTACAGCCCCCCCCACCCCCTTCCCAAAACAAATATACAACTAAAGCAATTTGATACACAAACAGAAAAGAAAATCATGAAAGCAAATAAAAAACAACAACAATTGGCTGTTAGATGCTTGCAGTGGCAGGAAATATTGTAGAAACATATGCTTATGCTCATTCTTACTATCCCACCTTCTCTACCTTTCAGCTCTCTAACTCACATCCACTCACACACACACATAAGCACATCCACTTGCATTAATTGAGCAATGTAAAGAATATAAAAAAGGAAGACAAAAACATATACATTGCAATAAATAATACAAGGGAAAAAAAAAATATATATATATATAAAATAAAATAAATAATAAATATATACAAAAATAATAATGCTGCATGCTGCTAATATGTGCTACCGATAAGGATAGTTAAAACAAGGCGTGGTGCATTGTTGGGGCGAATCAATCAATGGTGGCCATATCTAGTTGGGTAGACCTGACATGATCTAAGAAGGGTTCCCAGACCTTACAGAACTTAGTAGAGGTGCCACGCAAAGAGTACTTAATTTTTTCTAATGTCTTAAAATGAAGGGCATCTTTAAGCCATTGAGAGTGGGATGGGGGGTAGGAGTTCTTCCAATGTAGCAAGATAACACGCCTCGCTAAAAGTGAGAGAAAGGCCACAAGTTCACAGAAGTAAGATGGTAGTGAGTTCCCAAAAGGTAAGACACCAAACAGGGCAAGTAATGGTGAAGGACAGACATTGGTAGAAGTGACGGCTGAAAGAGTGTCAAAGACACCCTTCCAAAACGGCGCAAGTACAGGACAAGCCCAGAACATGTGGCCAAGACTGGCCGGACCTAAATGGCACCTGTCACAGCGTGGGTCTACGTCTGGGAATATGCGAGCCAGTTTACTCTTGGACCAATGGATCCTGTGGACTACTTTACATTGTAAGACTCCATGCCGGGCACAGACAGAGGATGAGTGGACCCATTTCAAAGCATGCTCCCATACCGCAGGGTCTATCTCTATATTAAGATCCGACGACCATGCAGTACGCAGGGCATCAGAGGTTGAGGATTGGTGCGCAAGAAGAGTGTAGTAAATCCTTGATATGGTACCTTTCCGGTAAGGGTTCATTTTAAGGATGGTGTCTATAAGCGTGGGAGACGGTATAATGGGAAAATTGGGAAAGCAGTTACGTACAAAATCTTTTAACTGCAAATACCTGAAAAAGTGAGTTGAAGGTAGGCTATAAGCCTGTGCTAGCTGACCAAAGGAAGCAAATTTCCCATCAATGTAAAGATGGTTGAGGGATAAAATTCCTTTGTCTCTCCAGATTAAGAAAGCATTATCCATAATGGATGGAGGGAACAGGGGATTAGAGTAAACAGGAGCCAGACCAGGTACTGATTGCAATGTAAAATGTTGTTTAAATTGTGTCCAGATTTTAAGACTTTTTTCACAACAACACTGTCTGAGTGCACATATGCTGAAGTAGTTGTGGGGAAGCACAAGAGGGACATCAAAGATGATGAACCACATGAGGCCTCTTCAATCTGTAGCCAGGGTGGGGGTTGGTCATTGGAGCAGCAGCAGTGTAATATGGCTCTAATGTTTGTTGCCCAGTAATAGAGTAAGAAGCTGGGGAGGGCTAGACCACCCATCTCCTTAGATTTTTGTAAAGTGTCTTTACAAAGTTCTTGATTAGGCCTCAGGATGTATTATTACAGTGTTGTCTCTACGCATACCATTTTTTTCAATGTTCTCATCACCCAATGAAATGAAGTCTGGTTGAAGTGGAAAACTAATATTTGGAAAGTCGGTGGTATGGCTGAACCTTTGTTATGGATGTGAAGTAACCATTGTGCTTTTTGTGCACAGGTGTAGCAGCGCTGGACTCTGAGGTATCAGGAAAGATCGGACTGCGAGCCGTTATCTATTACTTCTCAACAACCATCATTGCAGTTATTCTCGGTGAGCTCAGTTAAGAGGTCAATCAAATGCTGTTATGTCAAAGTGGAGGATGATAGTGATACTGTTGGAACATTTGTGTCGGTTCCTGCTCTGATCTGAAAACCCATTGTGGTGGCATCCATTGCAGGAATTATTTTGGTGATGACGATCAAACCAGGAGTATCGCAGACAGCGGATCACATTGACAGAGCCGGGACCACACCCAATGTAACCACAGTGGACACACTCTTGGACCTCATCAGGTGACCTCACTGTCACTAGACTGAATCCCAATGCACCTCCATCCTTGAAAACAACCAATCATACAAATGTACAAATTTCAACAGTCATCTTGAGTTCCATTTAGCTGAACACATCAAATGTGAAGGCTCTTGAAGAAGTGATAAATTTGAAGTCTTTCACACACACACACACACACAAACACGCCTAAGATATACATCTTTAATATTGTTAAACTAGAAAGTAACTTTTAAATATTAATTTAAAAGATTTGGGATGTGCTAGAATATTTAAGAGATATTATAATATGTGTATAATTAACATGATATTAATATTTCATTTTCCTGATATATTCAACCTTTAGTTCTTGAATAAAAAGGTAATTTAATGTAATCTAGTACTTTTTGTTAACAAAATCTTGCTTTCCCTCCGCAAAAGACAGATGTCTTAGCTCCACTGCCTCAGAAGAATTTAGGTTCTTCCTGGATTCTGACTTGCATGATGAGTCGTTAGAGTGATTAATGTAACAAGGAATATTTGAAGTACACATCAGTACCTTTTGTGTTCTTCATTCACCTGAAAATCCTCCCTTTTTCATTTACAGAAACATGTTTCCAGAAAATCTAGTACAGGCTTGTTTTCAGCAGGTAAGAGGCAGGTGCATCCGCCACTCGTTCCCATTCCGTCCTATGTATATGTTTCAAATGTCTTTTAAAAACTATGTCAGACTTTACAATATGACACCATGTGAATGTGAATCTAATATGGCAAAATGTGACCAATTACACCAGTACAAGACGAAACGCAAAGAGCTGGAACCTCCGAAAGTTTCACCTGACCCAACCAGTATTCCAGCTCTCACGACTTCCGTCATGGAGGCAGTAGAGGTGAGTGCTCACACTGCTCTACTCTGTTCAACAACAGCCGTCACTGTAAACCTTAATGCTACCGATGCATCGTCTTACTTGTCAAGCAAGCAAAGGTACATTTATACCAGAGCTCTCTGGTGTATTATGTTGGGAACATCCATTAACAGGACTGTTAGAGTTTTGATCTTTACCTGACAACAGTATGTCCTTGTTGATGCATCGGTTCCGCATTACGTTTCATGTTTCTGCACCTGGCAACCAGCGTCTGCTCTGAATGCATCGCAAGGCCCAATAATGAGCCATAAGTACCCACGGGTCAGTGGGCTGAGGAAACATTTGCACAGGGTATCAATGGGTCTTTGGAGTGAACTAATGTGGCTGTGAGAGCAGCTTCCTGGCCTGGTCTTGGCCAACTGAATGAATCCCCTCCTTGTTTCCTCTCTCTGCAGAATATCACCAAGAACTATAAAATCATTGGGGCATATTCGGACGGAATCAACGTGTTGGGGCTTATCGTGTTCTGCGTCGCCTTTGGCCTCGTCATCGGGAAGATGGGTGAAAAGGGACGGATCCTCCTGGAATTTTTCGATGCACTGAATGAAGCAACTATGAAATTGGTCCATATAATTATGTGGTATGTGTAAAAGAATGAGGTATATAATGTGGTGCTCAAGGGCAAATTGCATACAATACTGACAGCAAGCATCAATTAAAGGGTTATTAAAGGGACTATATATTTTTAATAACCCTTTATATTTACTTTTTTATAAACTTTTAATAAATAGGCGTTTAACACTCCGTAGCAGCGGCTAGGACTCATCAAAGTGAAGTTGTTGATCACGACAATAGCATATTCACGACAACGCTAACTACAACTCATTCTCCAGTTTGTGGTTTTCTGAGTCCAGCTTTATAGAATTTTGAATGAACAGGTGAACAGCTCTTTGCGCAGCAGCAGTGATGCAGTTTCAGGCTTTTGTTGGATTGATTCCAGCTGCAGGTCATTACTTGCTGCAGCTCTATTACTGCAGGTGACTTTGACAGTTTCAGAAGGAAAGCTGCAACCAGTATCACCACAGGCCAAACAAACATCCCATTCATGACAAGCAACAGTTGTGTGAACTGGTAAAATGTCAGTTTTTAATCAAAAGGACATTTTCAAATTGAGAACCACAATAAATGCATTGATTATATCATAGAAGCCATAGAATAACAAGAAAAAGCAAGGTTTCCCATTTTGAATGTTTGGGACTTACATTTTTTCAGATATTAAAAGTCCAGTCTGTCAGATTCAGAAAGATCCATAAGCAGAAATGAAATGTTATAATTGTACTGATGTTTCATTAGTGTATAATCACATGAAACTGAGAATCATTGTGTTTTAATTTCCTTAAAATGAGACCTTTATATCAAGAGGAGCGGCTCATCCCCAGTGCAATCCGCCATGTTGCATTTCTACAGTAGCCCAGAATAGACATACTAAACCCTCACTCTAGAGAGGGCCTTAACTTTTGTTTAGTACATTAAATTAATGCAACCACAGGAGGAGGTTGAGGCGGAGGGTGTTTATTTGTCATTAACATCTAACCTAATTGCCAGATCCCAGGGGAATCGTAAGCACCTTGTCTTTAAACGATCAAAATAGTTGCTGATAATGTCTTTGATTATTCATGTATCTTCAGCTGCAAACCAAACACAAAATATTTGCTGTAGTATTAACTTCTATACCCTACAGAATTCAAACTACGGTACATTTTGATTTTTTTTTCCAGCTACATGCCAATAGGGATCCTGTTCCTAATTGCTGCTAAGATCATTGAGGTGGACGATTGGGAGATCTTCAGGAAGATGGGTCTTTACATGGTAACGGTGCTGAGTGGGTAAGTTGCACCATTTGTCTGTATCCGCCTGTTCCACACATTCGGATTTATGGTTGACATTTGGGCCGATTCTCCCCCCAGTGATACAGTAAAAGATGAGCTCTGTGTGGGTGCTGATAAGGGACTAGGACATTTAAAACTGCTCAGCCTGCAGATGCAGTAATGAAAGCTATGCTCACACCTCTAAATCTAAGTGACTGCACTAAAAATCCCCTGAGGTTAGGTCACAGGGTTAGTCCATTGCTTTGAATGGCTGTTACGACATCGGGTTCATATTTTCAAACAGCGATTTATCATTTGAACTCTATATAATCCATTAATTCAGTTAGTTCAGTCGACTGATTTTTGAATCTTTACCCCATTAAGTCAAGACCCTCAGAGTTTCCATCATGTATACTTTTGAAGCACTGTACTGAAAAAAAATTGTGGGGGGGGAAAGCACAACTATAACTTGATATCTTATAACAATGATTTAAATTTATACCAAAAAGTATGTGACATGTCAACAAGTCATTTTTTACAAGGTATCTTTGTGAAAAAACAAAAAAACATGTGCACTAGTGCAGTCGTATTAATTAAAGGTACATCTATCTATCTATCTATCTATCTATCTATCTATCTATCTATCTATCTATCTATCTATCTATCTATCTATCTATCTATCTATCTATCTATCTATCTATCTATCTATCTATCTATCTATCTATCTATCTATCTATCTATCTATCTATCTATCTATCTATCTATCTATCTATCTATCTATCTATCTATCTATCTATCTATCTATCTATCTATCTATCTATCTATCTATCTGTCTACCAATCTACCAATCACTCCCTCCCTCCCTCCATTCCATCCAAACAGACATCTTACTTATCTACCATCCCCCCCTCCCTCCCTCCATCATCAATCTATCTATCTAAATTATATGGAGTGTGAACAGTGACGGTCTAATGTTAATGTGCTTCTGCCCGACAGTCTAGCAATCCACGGTATCGTCTGTCTTCCACTCATCTACTTTGTCATCGTGAGGAAGAACCCGTACACATTCTCACTGGGAATGGCTCAGGCCCTGGTGACAGCGCTCATGATCTCCTCAAGGTCAGACTCCTCCAAGCTCCTCATTGTGCCTCTGAAGCCAAATCATATCCCATATATTTCAGCACCAACGTCACTCATGCATGCATTGCCTTAAACCACATATGAATAGTTATGTACTTGGATTCAGGGCAGCAGGGTAACCACAGTGTGACCATAGGCCACCACAAGCCATACAGTGACAAATCCAACTGGGTTTAATGAATGTCTTCCAGCTCTGCCACTCTACCCGTCACCTTCCGATGTGCTGAGGAGAACAATCGCATCGACAAGCGAATCACACGCTTCGTCCTCCCAGTGGGGGCCACCATTAACATGGACGGCACGGCACTCTATGAGGCGGTGGCTGCCATCTTCATCGCCCAGCTGAATGACTATGCGCTAGATGTGGGCCAGATTGTTACCATCAGGTACAGTTTGGTTACTACTCTGGGGTTCCATACAGCTGCAATCTGTGTCAGACCATAACAAGATCAATTGTTATTTATATTATTATCTTTTATTTCTGTGTATGTACCAATTTTTTTGCTTGTAATATTCTATCTCAGTTTCTTCATTCGTCTTCTTGTTGACATTTTAGGCCACCAATTAAAAATATTCTCTGATATTTAATTTCGACAAGTCATTAGGAAAACTATTTGTGACATAGTGTGATTTTGTTCCAGTATCACAGCAACGGTTGCCAGTATTGGAGCAGCGGGAGTCCCTAACGCTGGCCTTGTCACCATGGTGATAGTCTTAACAGCTGTAGGTTTACCCGCAAGTGATGTCACACTGATTGTGGCTGTGGATTGGCTCCTGTAAGTTTATCTGCAGTCCCTCAATCTTATTTTACTTTTGAAAGTTTAAATTCAAACAAGAGCTCTGCTGTAGATTTATCCTGAGTGGTGTTTTTCAGGGATCGGTTTCGTACTATGATCAACGTGCTGGGTGACGCTTACGGAGCCGGTATCGTCCAGAAACTATCCAAGAGGGAACTGGAGAGGATGGATCTGACATCAGACGTGGACGTCGCCAACCCCTTTGCTCTGGAAGCCACGCTGGATGACGAAGAGTGCGAGAAGAAATCCTACGTGAATGGAGGCTTCACCGTCGACAAGACGGATGCAATCTCCTTCACTGAAACCTCCCAGTTTTAGCCTTTGGCTGGCTCAGGGGGGGCCAGAGAAAGTGGCACTCTGCTGGGGATGCAAAGCAGAGAGCTTTCCATCATGTATCAGCACCTTGAGGCGAGAGGAAAAACGATCCAGCCAGACCCATCCAAGCTCAGACATCAGCAATAGCAGCCTCCATTAAGATTATCTGAGAGGATCACCCTTCATGTTGGGCAACCATGACTAGATTAAAGTGCTTCCCTCTTACTCAAAGTGTGCCATGATTAAGAAAAGTCAGTCTTCTTTCGAATAAGTGTCTCCTTCATGCAAAGATGCACTTAAAGGTTGTGTGTGAGTGTGTGCGTGTGTTATGTGCGCGTGTGTGTGCGCATGAGGATGTATCTAATGTGTGTATATTAAAACAAATATATAAATTCATTCATGTACTTTTTTTGCTACTTGATAAGACATGGATTCTCTAAAATGTCTGAATGATCTTCGCGTGGCTGTTGTGAAATGTCTATTACACATGATGCACTGCTTGTATAGCTATCTGTATATTTAAACTGTGCCAAACATATAAAGAGTTTTTACATCGACTTGCATGAGGCAATATGTTAAGAAAGGGGGGTGGCTGGCTGCAGACTGTTTTTTTTTATGGAGACTTCACAGAGACTGGAGATGGTCCACAAAGGCTTATGAAGTCAACGAACACTGTGAAACTTTTTATTTCAGAACCAAATCGCTTAAATCTGTTGATTCGTTACAAAAAATAATCATAAATATCATATTGTGGGGAAAACCTATTGGATTCGGCTGATTGTAACCGGACCATTTTCTTTGTCAGCTCATGGATTTATACGTCAATAATCTGATTAGCAAGGTTTATCGTTCTATGTTCCTTTTGAAAATGGCGCTATCTCATTTTGACCATGTTGTGGGATTGAAATATGTTCAGATGCTCTGGCAGCTCTCCTATCACATAGATGCATGATGAGCTTTCATCTGTTGAACAAAATGAAGTTGGTTATAAACATTTTTGTTTAACAAGACAAAACCTTTGAGTACATTTGGTCGGGTAAGGAATAGGTTGACATTTTGGGATATACACATTATACTTTTTTCTTCCCAGAGCTGGGATGATCAGCAGCACTCTCACGTGTGATTTAGATATTGTGCCAACCATTATTACATTATAGTTTAACTGGAATTCTCTCAACATTTAATGTTCGAAATTTTTGACCTGGGGCATGTTTGACATATATAGAGAGCCATTGGTTTAAAGTCTCTAATACCATGCTGGCTGTTTGACACACATCTCTAAAAAGCCAGTAGCATTCATACTTTCACACTTGAACATCAAGCTAGTTGTGTCACATTTACACAAGCACACGGTCAACGCTCCCAACAGTTTCAACTGACATGGTTACTTCAAATATACAAAGAGGGAAGTATTCCTTAAATATTGATTTACTGTATCTGTAAGATAAATAAGAATGGCATTAGTTCAAGAGTTGAGAAACTGTTTGTGTGCACTAGAAGTACAAAGTTTGGACAAAGGAGTATTTATGTCAAAGTGACCATGGTCCTGGTCTTGTTGTCCTGAAATAACTGCAAAGGGTTGTTGCAAAAATGGCTGCCGGGTGGCAAGACTTTCTTATGAGGATTTTGGTATTCACACCTGAAAGTCTGGACGATGGTCTGAACCGAGCTTCACGTCTTTGGTTAGTTACATTGTAATTTATACGTCCTGTTTTCATTACTTATTTGGGTTGTATAGGCCTACTTGAAATTGGTATGTAGACGGTCATGTGACTGAGGTCGGCGTGTTGTCAATTCGGCCGTCGTATTAGCAAACATTTTTGGAATAAAAAAATTGGCTTTTCATTTTAATGGAGAAAACAAATCAACACGTGCATTTGGTTAACTTCGTTGCCACTTTAATTTCATTTTAACTACCAGAAAAACGAACATCATCATCATTCCAACATTAAACTCTTGGAGTTTTAATGTCTATATGTTTAATGCCGTCTGAAGTCATTATAATTGGTGTGAAAGCCCAAACCATCCGAAACCATGTTTTCACACTGCAAACCAACTGAACCATGGTTCACTGAAACACTGAATATTTATTTGATTTTTTGGAATAATCAACAGGCTCTGTCTGAGGTACATCTGGATTTTAATTTTAATGTATGTAATCAGTGCCTAAGCTAATAAATTCCTTGGTAGTCACCTACCAAGTAAATAAACCTGCCTATGCCGTATTTTTGTGAGTTGCTAGTAAGCATCAGGAGAGGTGATAAAAAAACTAATATTGCTGCACATATACTCTATATGAATATTCAACTCTGCTGAAGACTCCAGCTATGGGGAAGTGACAAAGAGAAATCGGAATATCTAATCAGCAAAGCTAAAAACAATGTCAAAGTGCTTTGCTATTCTTTTATTTCTGCACATTTTTCTAATGCTTTTGATGCTACTATACATTTTGTCTACTTTGACCCCAGATTGCACGGCCACAACACAAATACAAAGGCTAAGAAATAGGGCTATAAAACAAAAATTAGATAGTAGTCCATAGACTGCGTTGTGCAAACATCATATAATACTACAGGGATGAGCAAAACAAACAACATAGGGTGGATTTTGCCATTCTTAGAATGTGACCAATGACAGGACAAAGAGACAGTTAATGTTTTTTCAGAAGAAGACATGCTTGAATAAACTCTCTCACCTCTGCACAAGTAAATGGCACAAACGTCTGCACTTGTGTAATGCTCCGTATAACTGATAACCCGTCTTACACTAAATAAGTTCTTATTCTTGAACCAGTTCCGTTCAGGATTTTTGGAACCTTTCTGCAATGAACCCACATTTCCTGCAATTTTGTACAGAACCATTGTAATCCAGGAGGCCTCATTAATGGAGGGTCATACATAAAATGCACAACGAATACAAATAGAATTTACTTGATGGCAATCCCGGAGTTCTTTGGCTATCGTCTGATGACAAATTAGCCTCTGGGGCAACAGCAACATCCTCCATTCTCCGTACAATGTTTACGGTCTGAATTTCTTCTTTTATCACACCAGTCAAACGTTTCTCCACACACAAACACAGTAAAACTGTTTGAAGGTCTTTTAGGTCGAGTCCAAACATCACAAACCTTTTTTATTGTTACTTTCTTCATCCTCTCTTTCAAACCAGTCGACTGCCAGAATTATTTACTCTGAAAAACTTAGCTACTTTCTGGGTTCTACAGATTTTAAAGAGTTTCCATACAAAGTTATTTTTTTTGATTATATTTTGATGCTGAAAATGTCTCGAAATTAGGTGGAACCTGGTGCAAAGGGTGTATGAGTAACTACTGTGTGCTATTGTATATTGTTGTACCATTTATGTGATTCATATATGTTTGCCATGGTTGGTTCTATGACCAATATTCCCAGCATGATAATATTTATCATTGATACTAGTTTGAAATACAATGTTCCATTATCTTTCCAACATCCCACAAGTCTGAGCCTTTTCCTCGAAAACTCAATACTCATTGCAACACAACTTGCTCATGTTCCTTCTACTTGCAGTTATTCATGCCGTGCAAACTGAGATTATCTCAACTAACAGACTCAACCGATCTACGACTCCTGTCCTTCAGCCACCTACAAGCTTCTTGGTAATTTATTGCTCAGATTGTGCTAGAAAGGAAACTGCCAGAGTAATTCACAGCACGATACCACACTGTATGATGATCCATTAAAAGTTGAGATGAACTTTTAGTGGTCCATGCTGGTAGAAATCTGATCACAACACCTTTGAAATTATCATTGGTTGGTGTGAAGTACCACTCCATAAAAACAACAGCTTTTAGTAGCTAGGAAACACTGCTCTTAAAAAAATGTCCTTGCTAGGTTCAAACAATCAGTTTAGTGGTCCCCATCACAGTGAAATGTTAAATATTCAAATCACAGCTAAAGGTACGTTGTCCTTGTACATAAAAATAAGCAGCTGCAAAATGCTGCGTCACCTTCAGCTTTATCTTGAACCAAGTACCATAGTGTCCGAAACTCAAACCTTGTCTATTTTCAGAAGATAAAAGATAAAATGATGGCGTTCAAGGTTTACTGTGATTCCACATGACTAGAACTTTACCCTAGTGTCCTACTCTGGGATTCATGATTCAAATAATTATTGAACATGTCTGTTTGTTATTAAGAAAATTGCTTCATGTAAAACTATCTCACACCATACTCACCCTGTATTAGGGCAATATTGAAGATTTTCTTTGGGAGAAGTTTCGAGAATAATGTGGTAGTATAACAAGGATAATGTTATGATTTCATTAGAATTAAGTTATACTATAACAAGAATAATGTTGTATTTTGTTCAAGGCCATTTTGTCAGTTATCATAGTCTTTCCCCGAGACCTGATGCCTATTCTTCTGACATCTGCCTCCAACACCTGAAGATGTCCTCATATGAACACTGTACTGTGGGCCCTAATTTATCAAAAGGCGTCACCTTCTCTGCTGCATTCTGAAAAAATGTGTTCCTTGAAATAGACCCCGGCTAAAGCTTTCGATCATCCACCACCTTCACTGTCTTTGCAGTTAAGCTGCCTCTGCTAGTTCTTAACTCGTCTGTTATTTATAGCATTATTCATGGACTTCTGTTAAAACCGACCAACCACACCACTAAAAAGGCTCTGCACTGCCACATGACACACAGCCATTCTGCAGTAGATCACAATGTTCCTGATAGAGCCGGTGCTTAATGCCTCACAGTCATAGTGAGCAGCTCTCTGATATATGACAGTAGTTCACACAGAGCTGCATCGCCATAGACACAATTTGCTTGTAATGGCCTTTGGGTGATTTATCTGAGGACGAGACAATATCAGCTTGATAGGTTAACGATGTAGAGCCGCGTGACGTCAAACCGATTCTGCTGCCTCCAGGCCGCGTTCAAACTGAGATGTAAGATTTTAATTTCACCAAGGTTTATATCTCTGCTCTGCACACATGCACACACCAGGAGAGTCATGACATATGACGACTTTATTGGCAAGGTGGTCGTCTCTTTCTCTGCACGAGAAGAGAAATGCAGATGTCTCACATCACACACATGAAAAAATAATTTGCTGTTACTTTTGCTGCTTCAGTCTTTTGCAAAGATTGTCCTGACCTGGCATCCGTAGTGCAGTGGGTGCAAGTACAGAAGAGACAAGAAACAAGGGGGTTATGAGTGACTTAGCTGTGAGTTTGTTGGGGCCCTCTAAATGATTTACGCACCTCAAAGTTAAAATACACATTTAGTTTATTGATTTGAAACAAGACATCAATATAAATGACATCGAAATAACTTCGGAAAACATGTCTCCGTCTATGAAAATGCACCATCATGTATTACTTAGTATTTCATGGTCCTGAAAACTGCATAACAATACACAATATCAAACATTTTATGACAATGTAACAGCTTAAACAGGTTCATATTTAAACAAATTCCCCAACATGGAGGTGTGTGCTCTGGGCATTTGTTTTTTTTGTATTTGATAGTGAACAGTGTACACATGGGGCGAGAAGGACATTGGTCTGATAAATGAGAATGCTTTCCAATTATTAGGTCACCAGGACACCCCAAGGGAGGAGCGTATTTCAAATTAAAAGTTCTTGAAACTCGGCAGGTCCACCTCACCTTTTCGGAGCCTGGCCAGGTCATCGGGGCGGCCTGGAGAGATGGATATTCTGGCCAAAACCCGGTCTACCTCAGAGACTGTGGCCCCCTGAAACACAACAACCACCGCCTCTGTCATTTTGTTACATTGTCACATATGTAATGCTATGTGCGTTTCTAGTGACATATACGTGGCAAAGCTGTGCTATTACTGAAACACATTGGCATTCAGAAAAAAACTACAAAATAAAAATATAGCCATTTAAAAAATATATCTTTTTACACAGGTTGTTACTCTGAGTTGTAAAATATTTATGATTTTGGTTTAAATGCATAATTACAAACTTACAAGTTATTTTCAATATTCTTTTTATTTTTGAATATTCTTACTGTGGAAGACAGGTTAGGTTTCATTTAGTAGCAAATTTGACATAATCATGGAATAATGACAAAATATTTGTGAATAAACACAGTTTTTTTGCTGAGCAGAGAGACTGAAAGCAGCTCTGTTTTTACACTGGTGCAGTTAGTGTTGCGGAAAGTGCTGAGTTAGCCAATTAAATGGGAGCACATTAGACAATTTATGGTACGATTCAAATACAGATTATTTCTAGAGAATAAATGTCCAAATTGATACCTATTCAGGTAAACTCAGATGAAATAAGACCCCACTACAATGAGGAGTGGCTAGCAAGTGGAAAAATTCTTATCGACTGAGACACATGAGCAGTTTCAGACATGAACCTTAAGAGAATTGGGTCCAGACTTTCTTCATTCCCATACAGCCCCTGTGGAGAATGTCTGGAGACTCTCCAGAGTTCTGTGCATGTCTGAAAGTAGCTATACTGATGCTTGTCATTACTTACGCAGAGAAGTCGGCGTAGAGCTTTTGGCGTCGTAAGGAGTCCTCGAACGCGCTCATGGACTTCTTCCCATTCTCTGTGAGAATTGGATGGAGACCTGACCAGCCACAGTAAGACACTTCTTAGAAGCCATCATTAAAAAATGAACATCCCAGTGTCATCTCCATGTGCTTGTATGTTCCTCGGGGCGTTCAGGGTGACAGAAACATTCATAAAATACGTAGATAAGACAAGTGTCCTGCAGGCTAATGCACACTAACTTCTTTAATGACCGATTGGAAATGTGCAGCATTATTTTCCTCTTAGTATCAAACACTAGAGACATCATATTAAGCTGCTGTAACATTACACTTCCTCATTGAACAGGCTGTGTAAAACTGACACCTGATACCTTATTCAAATTGGTCAAATGGAATGAATACTGCCCTACGCGATTAGGGCTCACTAGACGTTTGGATTTTAATATAAAAAGAAGGTGAAGCGCATGGTTTACAATGAATATTAATGGCTCTTCCTTTGCAAGAAACTGACCTGTGCCTGGCTCCTTTGTCAGTCTGCCACAACGCTGAAGGGTCAGTTGTTTCTGAGCCGGAGTCCTCTTCAGATGTCTCTTCAACCTACAAACAGAAGCAGGAAGTAGTGACAACCTTCCTTTGTATTGTTGAGATTACTATACCTCACTGACACATCTAGAAACTCCACAATTCATTTGTCTATTTCAACTATGAATACTGGCCTCATTTGCAGTTCTTAGAGGCTTAAGCCATCCATCCATCAACCTTGTTTTAGGGTTACATTTTAATTAAACTTTGTGGTAGGTCCCCCCATAAAAATCAATACATTTTGGACTAACAAACTTAAGTTGTGGATTGTTAAAGTTTGTCTATATGCAGGTCCCATTGAAAATTGATTATATGCTGTGTTTTCAGGAGTAAAATAAGAATATTGTGTATATATATATGTTTTTTCTTCTATATATGTTTATTGAAAACAATAAATGAAATAAAGCTCATCACCACATAGTAATAGCTCTCTTTTTAAAAGGGAGAAAATTATGTTCCTACCAAACCATTGGATTTTCTTCTGCTAGTTGGAGAGAATGTCACTAAAACAACAAAAAGAGGGGTAAACATTGAATCACAGACTGTAAGTGGTTTACAGCACAACAGCTGACTATAAGTATGTTGTAATAAAACTCTTGTTTTTAAAGTAAACTGTTGCAACAAAGCAATATGACTATGCCAGAATATTTCTTAGGAAGTTATGATAAGTTGTTTTGAGACCTACTTCAGTAGCAATGACACAGGTTTATATGAGGATGTCTACCTGCTGATGACGACCTGACCAAAGGTGAAGAGGAGTTGGTCAACACTGCAGAAACACGGGGTGAGTCCCATTGTCTGGCTCCCGGCCAAGAAGCCAGCATCTGATGATTGACATTTTCAATCTTTACACCTTTTTCTGTATTATAGATTCAGTTTTAAATCTACACTCGATAAGGATAAAGTGTAAACATAGACCTGACAGCTTAAGGTAGCTTTGCAGATGTTCGATAGTGTCATAAACGCTACAAAGCAATAAAGACCTTCATGTTGGAGACTACTGCGACAGCTTCCACCATGTTCTCTCATCTCTGCAAAACACAAAGATCCCTTGGACTTGTTTTTCTCCTGATGTGCAGTGTGACCTGTGGTATCTTTTACACACAGGTTTGTGCCTCTCTTAACTACATGTAATCAATTAAATTTTTCACAGATGGATTATTTTTTAAACGAGCAAACACTAATATTTAAAAACATGTTTTCACTTTGTCATGATGCATATCTGAGAGTAGATCACATAGTATCTAAAATAATACATCACAATAAAGTGTGAAAACGCGAAGGGGTCAGAATACTTCCTGAGGCCACTGCACACCAATTACAAGAGATTAGGCCCTTTTACTGTGATAAGGAAAAGGGTGCTACTCCTCCTCTCACACAAAACAACTGTTGAAACTTTGGCAGGAAGTAGAGTTCAGCCAGGAGCCATCACATCAAGTGTGTCACTCCCGACATCCAATCTCTTATCTGTTTGTATCTTTCTTATCTTATTTGGATTAACCTCAGGGGATCATGGGTGAAATATTAACTCGTAATGACATAATGACCCCTGTTTATGTATTCGGCAGTAATTAACTTTTAACCAGCAATATGCCAGATGTAGACTAAATAACAAAGGCCTTAAAGTTACATTTTAGCTATGGGCCCCAGAATTGTATGAATACAGGTGTCATGTTAAGGCCCTCATTATTTCTCTTCATACTGAAATATGTAATGAAATGGCAGTGACAACAGTGAACTAGGAACTTTTGGCCATTATCCTCTGATATCTATCAGTGCTCATCATTATCGACACACATTGCACAGAGTAAAAGAAGTGTTAAGACAAACAGACAAAAGAGGGAGACTCAGATGTGTTCGTGACAAGTAGTTACCACACGGAAGAAAGGGAAGAATCAGCCGACATCATTGATGAGGAAGTGGAGCAACAAAAAATTCCCCATCCCTGGCTTATTCAAATTAAGAAATTCCTTTTGGACAGTTTTATCAAACATGCAAATCATTTTTCGTTGTAACCGTTGTAAGTAGTGTGTAGCCTTTCATATGATCTGCCGTAAGAGGGGGTTCAGTTGTATAGTCTTTGAAGGAATTAATATGATATGAGTCTCAGTTTGCTTTGCACAGATACATCTGGGAGAAGTGGGCTCCTTTTAGTCCTTTTCAGAGTCTGTACTTTGATGTGTTTGCTTGAGTTAAGAGTTTGAATCAGTACTAACGCTTTATCCGGAGTAGTTTTTGACACAAGTATCTGTACTTCTACATGAGTAAGGAATATGTGGAGTTTTACCACCTCTGTTAGTTATTGACTACAAAGTAATTCAGAATGATTTGTGACACTGGCTCTCCAAACGGTCACCACCACAGGGGAGATATTAGATGAGAGATCTCCTCTGCCATCTGCTGGCTGCAGATGATGGCCATTTTATAAATAAAAGGATGAATCAGGTGTACTCACAGGTCGGGAGGTGCTGGCTGCCTTCACCTCGGTTGGGTTGGGAGCCGCAGGGTCCAGGCTGAGCCGAGCCAGACGCTGGGTGTTTCTCTGCGGGGACTGGGATCTGGAAATGCGTGACAGCGACCCGGCTGTGCCGTGTCTCTCTCGGTCTGTCCTGCCACCTCGTCTCCTTGCAGAGGTTTGAGATTGGTTCCTCTGAGGAGAGGAGGTCCTGGGTCTGCTGGAGCGCATCAAGTTCCTCCTTATCGCTGGTCTCTGGGAACAAGACAGTGGTTGTCTTAAAAATCCCAAATGTAACACAAATGTTTACTGTTCTGAATATCCTCATTGTCTCTGTATGTATAAAGGCCACAAGTTGAATTCAAGGAACTCTTCAATCCCAGAAAACTGTTGCTAGTTAATGTAGCCACCTCAGGAATGATGCTTATATATATATCATCTTTACCATGAGTACATTGGGGTGAAAGTTGATCTCAGAATCAGCTGAGCACTCAATGATTGTGGTTTTGGTGGAGAACTCCAACCTCGGAGAAATACCCTGAGGGAAAAACAGAAGAGACCAAACATTTGTTCCATGATCGTATTAATCTAAACTTGGATTATGATTACAACTAGATTGCTTTGATATACAATATGCCTACTCACGTCTACTACAAACATCGGTAATACCTCTATCATTACAATCGTCATGGCTGCTCGCTTCATATCTTCCCGACATTTCCTTTGTATACATTCTTGACACATTGATACATCTCTCCATTTACGTTTTTTGGGTAATTTATCCTCACACCCGGAGAGGGGATAACACATCTGTTACAGATTGTTAAGCCCCATGAACCAAACTGTGATTTGTGAATATGAGCTGTATACACACAAATGTGACCAAATCACACATAATAAGTATATATATGTAATATGCTCTTGTATGTAACTGTGAAAATTCAGCGAAAGAAAAATCTTAAAAATAAACAAACAAAAAGTACATTTTTTGTTTCTGACAGCATTAGCATTACAGTTTTGATGATGTCAGAGATGGTAGCATTTATATGGCGGTAGAATGTGAAGGATTTTTTCATGTGAAAAGGCTACACGTGCTGAACATGGAGAACAATACTGTACAATTTGAAAAAGAGCTGGGGCCTACATGAAAGTAAGGTGATCGGGTCATGAGAACCTCTCGGTCAACTCCGGAGAAGGAGGGAACCAGTCTGGGCTCTGGGAATAAAAACCGTCGAGCATCTTCCTCAAAGCAGGCGAGAATGTCCCCCGCTGCAAACACAAACGCACAACGGTAACACAACCACTTTAAAACATTCTGGCTGGAATCTGCTTTAAAGATCCCACAGCTCTGCAGTGTACAACGAATACCCATGATTAAAAAAAGAAAGAAATAGTCTCACCAGGAGGGGCCAGTTGCACCAGTTCAACTCTGACCGTCTCATCTGAGAAGAAGATACATCAAGTTGTAAGAAACAGACAGAATCATCACAGAAAGGGAAATCTCAAATGCACAGCTGCATAGGAGGAGGAGCGGGTTCGATCCAATTCCCAGTGTCCTACATTCCACATGCTGAAGTGTCCTTTGGCATGATACTGAATCCCAAATTAGCCCTGACAGCTGTGTCAGCAATTTATGGGTGAAGTATGATAGAGACTGTGCTTCATATGCACTGTATGAACATAAGTGTGAATGGAGAACAACACTGCTAAATGCTTTGAGTGGTCATCCCAACTAGAAAAGCTCTATCTAAATACAGATCATTTAGACCATGTACAGTGAGGATATTTAGGATTAGACTCTCAAATACACAATAAAAAGGAAAAACCTGAAAATATCTTTTAAAGGTAACATAGAACTTGCTTCAGATAGTGAAATGTGACACCATGTTTACCCTGGAACTTGAATGTGAGAAAATGCAGACATGGACTACAATTTGTATCAGCATAGTGCTGATTGCAAATTGTATAGGGTTAGTTAGTGTTGGGCCATTGCTATCAAAGCAGCTTAGTGCACTTATATAATTTTAATTTTGTTCTTTTATGGTATGTTTCAACAATAACGATAATCATAACTATAATAATTATAGTTATGATTATTGTTGTGAAAGCTGTAAAAACTCCATCTACTGAGGAAGACCATGCAATTTGAGTTAACATCATCTTATCAAACCTTTGATCTTGTTTCAACAGACTGGGCAACTTTTGCACAGCTACAATAAATACTGTATAAGAATGGGAAATGTAAAAATAACATTGAACTAATTGTCTGAAGAAAAAGAGATAGCTTGTATAATTTAGCATGGAGAAGTAAAATATGATCGGCCAACCAAATTAGTTCAATACATTTCAATACATCTTAATAATGAGTCTATATAGTAAATACAATTACTTACACTCAAGCATCACAGCTATGTCTCCGGGGTCCACTGCATGTCTGAAGACCTGGATAATGTTTACACAGCTACATGTAGTCACTAGGTATAGGCATGCAACAAAGGATGAATATATAGAAAATGACTATATAGAAAACAACTCCATATGAGTCGTCACTGATTTATTCAATAAAAAAAAATGCAGCAACCCATTTGATGTATAGCGTTTCAGATGTGTCACGACTTGCCTTCTCGAAGGTCATCTTCTCATGAAACAGCAGAGGGAAGACGGCAGGGAGACATTCAGACTGACGGTAATGGCCCATGAAACACATGCTGAGGTAGATGTCATCTTTGGCTGGCAGATGAACCCCAGGACAGGAAACCTGTTTCATTCAAAAGGGTTATCAGCAATTTTGTCATTGCGGCCAATAAAAATGAACAATGTCGTCAGTGTCTTTAGCTCCAACACAGAGGCTGATTGAGTTACACCAGAAGATTCACCTGAACACCTCTTCCAAGGAGTACATTTGTTTAAGTGGGAGATACAGTAGAAATATAATGCAAGAACTGCTGGATGGATTACCACAAAATATTACCACATATTAATATAATCTTCAGTCAGTTTACGATTAGAAAAAAATCAGATCCTCACTGTAAAAACTAGCTCCATATTTCTGTCACAAGAACAGTGCTGTTTTGTCAACATAAATCAACAACTGAAGGCTCAAACTTTTCACTTGGGCATCAATCCTTAATCCTGTTCCCACTTTAGTCTTTGTCCCTATGTACATTTATACAAAAAAAAAGGGGGGGGGGCACATTTTCTTTTTACTTTACTACACAGAATGTATTCACAGTTTATTTATCTTGTTCCCACAACATACAAACAATATATAACGGTGTTGGGCCAAATGTAACAAGATATCACAAAGAAAGAAATTAAGATAAAATGAAAGGAGTTATTTACTACCGGTGTAAATGTAATTGTTCCCAAACATTACTGATTAGAGGATTTAGAAAATGATCAGACATATAACTGTGTTTACAACAAAATTGATACGGTATTCTGAGTGTGCCTACGTGATTAGTATCGCTCTTTATCATAAATATTGTAACATTTAAACAGTATAGGTTATTTATCGCTCAGATGTTTGAATGGAGAACCCGCTCGTCAGTGTCTTATGGCGGTGATCAGAGATTATATAATAAAATCTAAAAGTTGTACAACTATTCGCTGTATAAGATATTCGCCGAATTGTAGTGGGACTATTACAGTTTAATGCAAAGTTGTCAGTCGGGCTCTCACAACAGAGTATGTTTGATAATTGAACGGCGAATTCAAAAGTGACAAGATTAGAATGAAGACTGGTGTTAGTGGCGCAGGTGTCGCCACGTAGAGCCACTAAGGTTACAGCGGGAGCAGTTAAATACGTGAGAAATAAAAGACGACTCTTACCGCTCTGAACTTTAATTCAACCACCACTTTCAGAGCTTTTCGAGACATTGGCGCATCCGGTCTGAGCCACAGCTTCTCTCCCGGGTCAGCGTCTCCTTACCTTGTTACCATGGTTACTTTAACTTCCGGGATTAGTTGCAAGAGCAACAACGGCTGTCCTGCCCATTTATAAATATCTTCTCGCAGTCTCATATTCATATTGTATATATATATATATATATTTGTGATGGATGGATGAATGGTAAAAATGCATGGAAGAAAGGATTAAATTAATTTATATCCATTAATATATCGCACATAGCATTTTGTAATCATTCATTTTGGATACATACCTGCCTATATATATTTAATAGTCTATATATGCACATATATATGTATAAATCCAATTCAATATCCCCTATACTAAAGCCAGTGTTGGGAAGGATACTTTCAAAACGTATTCCGTTACAGAATACAGAATACATGCACAAAAATGTAATCTGTAACGTATTCCATTACATTAACTAATCTGAGTAACGTATTCTGAATACTTGGAATACTTCCGGTTTGTATTGCATTTTTTAAGTGTATGATTGCGGCGTTGTTATAGTCAGTGGAGCAGCAGCAGTTTAAACTCTCTCCGCCGATGCTGCGGGCCCGCTGGATGTCCGGCTCCCATCCTCTCCCATCTCTGTGCCGGTCCCACCGGAGGCTGAACCCCCCCCCTGCGCCAAGGCTGCCTCGCGCCGTGCAGCGATCGTTTCGGCGTCGGGTCTATTTTTTGCGCTTGACGCGAGCGTATCGCTCCAGGAAACACACTGAAAAAGGATTTTAAACGATATTGATGACATATTATATATGATATAAATGATAAAGCATGCATCCCATAGTTTGTATTCCCCTTCTGTTGTCCTGGAGTTTTAAATAAAGAGAGGGGGGGGGGGGGGGGGGGGGGGGCGGAGAATACGTAATTTACCCTCGACACCCGACATTGAACGGAGCAAACAGCGGAGAAGTTCTTGAAGATGGATGACATTAAATTGGGACGCTGTTGCAGTTAATGTTGGAGCAACAAGTGACCATATGCTTTTATACTACTGGGTCAATGGGTGATATTATTTTAGCGTCGCTTCAGCGTCCGGTGTGAACCCTGCATGCCTCGCTGGTCTCCTGCAGAGCCATGACAGCGGAGCTCTGGGAGCGCAGGTCGGGCAGCTTGCGGATCAGCAGCTCCGTAGATTTCTGGTAGCGACGGAACTCTCTCAGAGCCTCGGTCCCGAGCCGGTCGCGGTGAGGCTTCTTCACGCCGCCGGGGTCCCGGGCGCTCTTACGGCAGCCCTGGTCTCCAGCTGCTTCCTGGGGGCTTTGCCTCCGGTGGATTTACGAGACAGTGATTAAACTCGTGAAACAGAGAAGTACCGTCATGTAATCCACTGATTTCAACAATGTAACTGTATTCTGAATACCATCTATTTAATTTGTAACTGTAACGGAATACAGTTACTCATAATTTGTATTCTAAATACGTAACGCCGTTACATGTATTCCGTTACTCCCCAACACTGACTAAAGCACAAACACATTAAATGAAGGTCCACAGCGTAGGAACAATAAAGTTTGATCGTATCATATTTTGTAGGGATATAGAATACTATACAGTCAAAAACTCCAGGAATCTTAAAGAGTGAAAACAGAGGTCAAGCGTTTACTTCGTCTTGTATTAAATCTGTTCTTTGAAAAAGTTCCATTTGGCACAGGTGTCAAAAATAAAACTGTTGTCAAAAGTTCATTAACTTGAACAGTGTAATTGACAGTTGGAACAAAATACAATTTTAAATAAATATTTAGTAAAAACCAAAAAAAGTATTTTGAAATTTGAAAGACAGAAAGTTTCCAATATAAATCCAACCACTTTCATTTAACTCTTCTTTTCAACGTTAGAACTCTGATTGCAATTGTCCATTCAGGCAAAGTGTTAGGTTATTTTCTCAGTTTGCTCTGGTGGGTCCGGGTCCGGTTCTGAGCCTGAATCTTCCTCCTCTTTTTCCTGAACAGCGGTTCCATCCTTGTCGACGGCCACAGCTCCTTTCCTCATAGGCAGGACGGTGAAAAAGGCCTCCTGCCAGCTGTGCTTCTCCAGATAGGCCAAGATGATCTCAAACACTGCGAGAGGAATGAAAGCACACAAAACACACCTGAGACGCAAAGCATGACTCGTCCAACATCCTCAAACAGCCAGAAATAAGACTGGTCAGCAGCTTTACCAGTCCTTCATCTGTTCCAGCACTGCATGTATGCCGTCTACAAGAACAGGCTCATTACTGTTACTTGTGGATCTAATGAGTTTTAGGTAGCTCCATGATTTAGTAATATACAATGGCCACAGACAGAATAATGCCAACGTATGATGCTAAGAAGGGCTGCTCAATTAATCGAAATATAATCGTGATTAGATCGTGGTCAAACGATCTCCAAACTACTATAATCGAGTTGAAACGATTATTTGGCATTTTTTTCTAAAGAGACGCGCATGCGCATTACAGTCCCTCCCCCAAAGCATTCAGCGCGGCCCCACTGACCGGCACTCACTCTCAAGCAGCTGTGAAGTGAAGGAGGCGAGTTGTGTGTGTGTGGTGACCGGAGGTATTCAAAAAACAGCGCGAGTGGAAAACGGCAGAGTGAGGGCAGCCCCGTCTGATCGACTCTTCGAATCCGACGAGCAGCACCACACAGTGTAGCGGCCGCGCTGCTTCCACTCTCCAGCGCGCAGCCGCCGGCTGTTCTCACCGGACCCTCGCGGGTCAGCTCGTGATTCTCCGCTTGTTGTTGTATGGAACCCGTTCAATGTCGGGGTTCGGGGGGGGTAAATGATGATGGTCCTCATAGCCCCCCCCCACCCCTCTTTCTCTCTCTCTCTCTCTGTGTGTGCTTGTAGTGGGGGGGGGGGGGGGGGGGGGGGGGCAGATGGGGACATTTAATAATGAGAGGAAATTTCAAAGTTCTCAGTTACAAAGTGTTTTTATGGAGAATGTTGCCATCATTAAGGGTTTGAATAACAAGGCACCGATATCCTGCATGGTTTCACGGAGAAATAAGACACGCAGCCGTAATCGGTGTTTACCGGAACCGGAAGTGACTGGTACTTCCGGTTAGTCATTAAAAAAAATAAGGGCACATATTAATAATCGTTTGAATAATCGTGATTTCGTTTTTTGTCCAAAATAATCGTGATTATGATTTTTCCATAATCCAGCAGCCCTAATGCTAAGATAATACATACATATAAGATTAATGTTTATTTCAGGTTAAAATGAACAGCATTGCTCAATCATGACTAAAACCGGTCAGTGACAATTTGTGCAGTTGCTAAAAACCACGCGTATAAGTCTCCTGTTTTGGTCGGATGTATGTACTCACCATGGTTGACTGCCAGAACCTTCCTACTGTTCATCTTGACAAAGCTGTTCAGAGGAAGCTGAGCGTGATCGATCCCAAGCTCCTTCGCCCTCTCAAAGGTTATCCCCTGCAAACGATGCCAAGACAGAAAACCAACCGGGTCAAATCATGAAGCGGTACACGATGAACCAGAGGGGAATATGTCTCCAAAAACTACTCAGCTTCACATGTTTCTAAAAGGAGCGGCACTGAAGTCAGACCAACCTTGTGATGGTTGTGGTCCACCAGGCCTCCGATCACATAGGCTTTGTTTTGGTCCAGTTCCTCCAGCACATTGGGAGAGTCCGACGTCAGGTACACCAGATCTTCCTTAGCCACAACTTTACTGTAGTGCTCAGTTTTAATGGTAACGTCCTGTACACAGATGCAGAAGGAGACAATTAAAACACACAATGCCAACAAACGTTTATTTAAAGACCTTACAGCCTGAAAGAAAAGCCAGACTGCACAGACTGGAAGAAATATGCTTAGTGGTAAAAACTAAAAGCAAGGTCATTTTTACCTTGGAAGCTAAAACTAATTATCTTCAATACCACATTGACACCTATAATTATTATTTTCTTAATTAATCCTTCGGTCAATAAAACATAATATAAAATGGCCATCACAGTATCCTAGGGAACAGTGTGACATTATTTCAGTGTTTCCCTTACGTTCAAAAGTATTGCCGCCACAGGTGCTAAAATAAAATCCCAGGCTAGGGATAACACTTCGTCTTATTTTGTTTGACCAACAGTCCAAAGCCCAAAAGCTGGAACAATCTAAATGTTTTGGCCCTTTTGCTTGGAAATAGACTTAAGAGGGATATAATTTAATTGTGACCAACTGTTAGAAGACCTGAGTAGTTGTTCCAGATCTGCTTACCTTCCAGTTTACCCATCCTTTATCCTTTTCATCCATGCCCTGTTTCAGCTGTCCCCCCAGGCTTGTCAGATAAAACTGGAGAAGCGAGAGCATTGGTTACAGGTCGGAAAGGATTGTTTGTGCTCGCTCATTCGTTGGCCAGTCATCACTTACCTGCACTGGATGAACACAACGTCTGTTCTCAGCATAGCACCGCTGGATCTGCTTGTGAAGCTTCCGCACATCCTGAGAAGACAAGAACATTTGTGATCAGCATGACTTGGTTCCTCAGTACATATTAATAGAGTTGCAGTCAGAAAATAACCTCCTTTCCTAACCACTATTCCTTGACCCAGATGGAAAAAAAGTAAAGATGTGAAGAATTAGGAAAAAAGTACAACGATGCAGAGAAAATCCAACTCCAACTTTTTTTATAAGATAAAATATACAGTATACTGTGCTGTCAGTTACAGAATAGTTTACACATACTGACACATCCTAAGATAAGATTTTCCTACACACGGGACAATTAACCGTCAGTTTCTCACAGGAAGAAACACCAAAACAGATTTTTATTGGCGAAAAAAAACCCCAAACAGCTCAGATGATTCTGTGAGGATTTACACAGTTCTAGATTGAGTCACGAGAGTAAAACAGCATTTGCTGCTGTAAAGAATTGTGGGAGGACACTATCTCCTCTTCTTTCATTAAGGATCGTCCAAATTTTCTAATGCTGAGTTCGGAAGCACCGAAGCTCCTATACTTATCATTTAGAGAATTCCAACAGCTATCAATATGGCGGGCGCTGCTTACCTTGAGCAGCATGAGGCTATCGAAGCTGCAGTCCACCACCAGCCTCAGAGAGCTGGGCGTCATGTCTCTGCGGAGACGCTTTCTGGAACTCTGGGCATCATCCCCGTGTTCCTCCTCCTCACAATTCTGCCTCTGTACGCGACGCTGCTGCTTCCTCTCCTTTCGTTTCTGCCTGCAGTGCAAACAAGCCAGTTACAGAGATGTGGACCAGGACATGGTATTACTCTGCAGACCCCCACATTGTAATTAAATGCTCAAAAGCCCAAGTCGTTTAATAGCGATTAGTAAAAAGGCCTTGAATCATTTTAAGTAACTAACTTATTTGAAATATTTACCTTATTTACATAGAGATGGGGTTGGATGATGTGACAAAATATTAAGTCAAGATAATAATTTTCATATAAGTCATTATTGATGAACAATATAATATCTGTAATAAAGTTTGGAGACTGATTTTAGCTCCTAAGTGAAGGTTGTGGTTTTAAACTCATATTTGAGCAGAGAATGACAAACACTGAATAAAAAGTTAAACATTTGCAATTGTGAGGTAGATTATAACAAAAGTATAAGTTATATATCCTCACTATGTTAAGACAATGCATAAGCATAAATTAATATATACTGACCTTTTGTTATATTGTTATTGATGGTGAAAACAAGACTTCAATTTGTATTGATACTGTTTGATATGGAGGTTCCTTAAAGATTCAGTGTGTAGAATTTTGTGACATCTAGCGGTGAAGTTGCATGTTGCAGCTGTATACCCCTCACCTCACCTTCCCCTTTGAAACATGACAGAGAACCTGTGGTAGCCTTTAGTTGTCTTAAAAACTCAAAAAGTGTTTAGTTTGTCCAGTCTGGGCTACTGTAAAAAAATAAATAAATTAAAAAAAAAAAGACATGGCAGCCTCTGTAGAGAGGACCCGCTCCTGATAACGTAAAGTATCTGAACTTAAAGGGCACATTCTAGGGTAAAGAAAACAATAATTCATACTATTTAAATGATTATCCTCTAGTAAAACATCACTAGGATTACTTATTATCCACTTTTGGCCAATCAATCCCTTTTACTTAAATCTTACACACTGGACCGTTATAACGGTTTTATTTAGGTTTTTCACAACTTGGCAGCCTTGTACACACGTGTGGTTTGGTATATAAAAACACATGGGGGGTGTTGTAGCACCAGTAAACAATAGAAATAAAACCATTGTCACGTTTTGTCATGACACAATCCTGTTTAGAACACAAGTTTTATTAGCAGATCAGCTGCTGCCCCCCGTGTGGCCTCACTCACTTCCGCAGCTCCCGGTCCCCTTCCCACTTTTGCTGCTTCAGAAGCTTCTTCCTCTGCCGTTTGGAAAGCGCCTGGTTCTCCGCGGCAGCTTCTCCATGCTGCTCGCCGTGCTCCCGGGCTGACTTCTCCCTCTTCTCGCCGTCATCGGCCATGAGCACCGAGCAGAGCTGAGCGCTGCCCGCCTCTCTGTAACGCCTTCCCGCGACCTGCTGCTGCTGCTGCCGTTAGCTTGTTAGCTGCTGTTAGCTTCGCTGTACACAGAGCCAAGCGGCTGCATTTAACAACGAGCCGGAGTTTCCCACCGCTTCACTGCAGAGTCTGATCCGTGTAACGCTTCTCCATCCCCCGCACACGCAACTACACGAGTCTCACACATACACACCTGGAAAACAACGTAAACACGCTACACACTACTGATCCACATGCATCTACTGTGATGATGGCGCATAAGTGACGTCAATTTACGGCGTCAGCTGCATTCAAATGCAACCAGAAATACTGCGGAACTTTTTTATTAATGGCATGCGCTCAAAAAATTATGAAACCATATCACTCTATATAAGGCCTAAAACACTGACTTTATGAATAACAACTACATGTTAAAACTTTATGTAACTGTATTACATAATTTCAACGTAAAGTGTCACATTTAAGCAAGTTTTCTTTTAATTATAATTATTATATTGTGTGAATAAATCAAAGAACTTGAGACAGATTTAATTTAGTAAAATTAAACTAAAAATATGACTATTCTAAATTAAATTGAATAATTTAGTGGCGTGTCACCACAGGTTTCTATTTAATTAGGAGGTATTTTATATATTTAACATAGTCTCACTATTGTAACACTTTAGACATTCTTAAAGTTTTAAAGTTTATTAAGTTGTATATAATGGCTTTATTATTGGTCCTGGGTTTTTCACTTTCTAATTAGCCATAAAGTTAATTAAGTGCTTAATGAAGGGGAAATAACAATTAATAAGTACATATGAACCCTTAATGCAAGGCATTTATTGCAACATGTATGGAAACTAGTCCACGATGTGTGTGTGTGTGTGTGTGTGTGTGTGTGTGTGTGTGTGTGTGTGTGTGTGTGTGTGTGTGTGTGTGTGTGTGTGTGTGTGTGTGTGTGTTGGTGTGTGTGTGGGTGTGTGTGTGTGTGTGTGTGTGTTACTGATCGGGTTGTAATGGAATGCGTTTCAGACAAACATGGGTTTAAATGCCTGTGTGTACAGTTACAGCTCTGCAACACGATCCTGCTGCATCTCCGTCCCCTGCTAACCCACTTACTGTACCAGCCTTGGACACTGACTGCTCACAACGCTCACATTCCTCCATCAGCAGTGCTAAGCCAGCTTTCAGCCATGCAAACATGCCAGAGAGTTCTGCAGTTCCAGATCAGATAATTCAATTCTTCTTCTAATTTAATTAATTCAAGGAAGTCCTTTCTTCCTGAGGGAGAAGTATAGGTCAACATCAAATCTCATGTCTGTATAGGTCAACCTCAAATCTCATGTCTGTATGTTAGGTACAGAGCGCCTGGCTTAGCATAGCGAGACTGGAAACTGATACACATTCACTACAAGTTTATAAATGCACATGCCTACGCCTCTACAGCTAAGACAAATGATTTTAGGCTGGTAACATGCTGGATCTACTTTTTGGCAACCTGTGACAACAAGACCGTAAAGCTGCACACATCAGCTATGTTTCAATTGAGAAACCACCTGTTGTAGTCTTTATTTCATTTGGATTGAGGGACATATTTGAAAGAGTCTTCAAAATGGGACAGTCAAGTTGCACCCCACGGTTTTCAAATGCAGCCTCCGAAGAATGCACCCATATTGTCTGTTTGTGTTGTTCGCAAGGCTTTAGAGATATCGTGATGTGTATTTTGAATTTATAACTGGACATATCCAACACCATTTGTCCGGTTATAAATTCAAGTTCATAAAGATCCCTCCAGACAATCAAGGCTTGAGGTTATCAGCAGTAGTTCAAATCTCCATTATCTTCTATGGTTTTAAAAGAAAAGTTCAACATTTCCAGCAGCTGGAAAGCTAAGCCTAAATCCACAAATAAATTATTTTTGCATAAGTAAAACAAATGGTAATTGCTCTGTATATAAGACTTTTCTAATCTTGACGATCCCTCAAAGCACTTTACAATACAGATTAGCCTTTCACCCATTCACACAGACATTCATACAGTGCATCTATGTGCAGCACTTTACTCTATTACATCAGTTACATACATCGAGGAGGGGGGGCACTTTGGCATGCAGACTGGTGGAGACTGGGATCGAAACACCGACCAGTGATACCACCTGAGCCACAACAAAGAAACGCACTGTGTTTTAGAGTTATTGTTGTTAAGTGTATTGTTTCTTATATTTGGACAGAGTCAGGCTATAGCTGTCCCAAGATTTGCAGTCTTTATGCTAAGATAGGCTAAGCATCTCCTTATCCCTCTTACCTGAACTCCATCTAGTCAGCGAGTAATAACAGACAGTTTTTCAAAAAGGGTCTCATGTTTATTCAATTTTAAAGACGCACAAACATATTAACCAACCGCATCTAATGTAATATTGCATTCTGTATTTGTGACACACTTTTGAACGACACTGTACATTTGCAAAACACCTCAAAGTGGAAAAAAAGACATCATAAAGGTGGACATTTCTCTTTCTTGACCCCTTCACCTCACGTGTGCTCACCACTTCTTTCCAAGAGTCTCCAACATCCTCACCTCTCCTTTCCATGACAAACCTACCTATGTTTGACGAATGAAGCCAAAAAGGGGAAGCAAACTACGATGGTGGGAGGGGAGGTCCACAATCAATTTGAAAACCAGAACATTTCAGCAGTAGAAACTAAAATTAAACGTCAGGAAAACCTTATTAATATGTGTGCCTTATCAAATACAATCAAAACAGGATCTGTTGACACATACCGCTTCTTAATGAGACACATGATCTTTTCAAATACAGCGACCATTCTAAAACATCTGTTGTCTCAGAGTTTAAAAAAAACATGGACTGTCCAGCAGGTCCACAGTCTGAGAATTATAACATACAAACAAATAACTCAGTATCAAATAATTCTGTTTCAATATCGTCATGTAGAAACAGTGACACACATGGAAATACATGTTGAAAGGGGGTGAATTGAAAACCAGTTTGCAAATCACACAGCTTCTGTTTCTCTATCTTTGCTGTGCCTGATGGAGAGAATTCTGCAGCTGCACAATCACATTCTTTACATTCCAGTGAAAACAGAGGAAAGATGAAAATTAGCAAACTGGATCGTTTCACAAACACAAACTTCCTCCATGTGGTCACTTAATGAAAACGTAATGGCTTCCACAAACTGCGTGTCCGCAGGAGCATGGTGAGACATCTGTTGTATGTCTACCATTGTATAGGTTAAACTGACAAATTACATTATGCACATGAAGGCATCACCATTGACATTTCTGTATATATAACCGACATTTTAATTAATTTCATGATTTAAATTCCAGCAGTAATAGAAAGTTCAAAGTTAATTGCTATAACATGGCATAAAAATAGAATCAAGATGGTTATCATAACTGTTTCCATCTGTTGGAGACTTGTCCAATGACAAACATCATATTCATAATCCTGACATATTTTTTTTTGTTTTTTGTCAGAATTAAACCCTGATTAGTTTTGGGAGTGAGTGATTACGTACAATCAGAGTCAGTGCAATATAGGCCTGAGTATAAAGTAAGTCTTTCAATTATTTTTAATCATCTAGTGGTGCACTTGCAAATTGCTGTATACCCCTCACCTTCCCCTTCCAAACATGACAGAAAACCTGTGGTAGCCTTTAGTTGTCTTAAAAACTCAAAAAGTGTTTAGTTTGTCCAGTCTGGGCTACTGTAAACAAAAGCATACAGGGTGCAGCCTGGTGAAGAGCCCGGAACCCGGAGCAGTCCAGCATCCACCCAGAGTTCAGTTCTGCAGGAAACCAACAAAACAAAACAGACTCAGTTATTGTGAACACACCATGAACACAGGTATTTTCATTCACATTGGGGAAATGTTGAATTTGTGCACAGTATGATAGCATCGCAGTAACTTAAAGGGACGGCCACAACTGCTACTCACAGCTGGTTTTAGCCGCAACAACTTGCTAAGGTTCATCACATCATTAATTGGCTCTGTGAAAGTTCTGTGAGACAAATTGCCACTGAAACAATTTGACTTTGTTTGGTTTCAGCAGCTCCACAGCTGCAACAAGCCTCTGAGCTATATCTGTTTGCTCACCAAAGAACCTGCAATGTTTAATACCGTCTCTGTCCCTGACCGTGACCGGACATGTGCAGCCAGAAAGAAGCCTGAAAACATTTCATCCACTACTTTGTTACTTTCATTTATTGCATAATAATGAAACACTGTACAGCCCTTATTTTATACGTGGATTGTCTCCAAGGCCGTTCACAACTGGGAATCTGGAGGTTCTCCACCCCTGGTAATAAGAATCTCTTGCTAGATATACCAGAGATACATTTAAGAGAGATCTGATCAAACAACCTAAAGCCGTTTACAAACATGACCTCCAGGTAAAACCCGGAGGATTTGCAATGGAGTCTACCCAGAGTTTGCCTTTCACACATGCACATTTTCTGCACAACAGCATCAAATCCTTTGTGTTATTCAAGAGAGAGGTGGAGCAGCCGGGTGGAGCAGACAGAAACAGGAAGTAACGTATAAACTCAGCTGAGGCGATAACGTGACGACACACTCTTTGACATCTTAGCCAGTGTCTTCTCATGTATGGCAGCACCTTTTCCCCAGAGATACTTGTTTTCCTTAAATTTTTTAAATTTGTGTTTGTCTGTTCCATTGCATGTCTGAAAGCAGCTTACTGTTTGTTCACATTAAGTCCCTGAGACAACATTAACTTTGTATGAAAGTTTTTTGATGCCAACATTTTTTAGCAAAAGCTGACGTTTTGTCCAACCAAGAATCTGAGATTCAAAAGGGATCTGAGATCGATCAGAAAATCCCAACAATGGTTCATGAGCTAAATCCTGATTTTATGTAATTTTCTAGAACATTATGTGCAAATATTAAAATTAAAAAGTGTAGTTGGTCCATTTATCTAACTGGCAGCATTAAAAGTGTAGTAATTTGTAAATTATGACACTTTTCCAATTTGATTTGAAATGAACGGCAGTGATGCATTTTCAAACTGTTGAATTAGAATTTCAGTGTCATGTGTCCATTTTGTCTTTTAATTTGACTTTTACTTAGATTTATAATTAGACTTTTAATTTTAATTTAACAGCGTCAGGATTGTATTTCTATAACCATCTGACCAAACCTTATAGTGAACACAGTTTGAACATGACATGATGGTGATTTAATCATATCGAAATCATCAAATATCAGATTTTCCTCTTGCAGACTGATCCCTAGGCATATAGTTTTGCCACTAATATGCCTCCATACTCAAAGGTTGATTTTGAGGGAAAGTGTTGTCCTGACAAAGGAACATAACGGCAAGATCACAATCAGATATCAGGTATTAGAAAACATTGTGAATATGGTGATTACTTACATTAAGTTATAAAATGTTATTGTAGAGATGTCATCATCCTCATAACTGTCTACATCTTGAAGTGTACATTGAGTGTCCTTGGTAATATCCACAGTGGCACTGTGGATGTGGTGTTTATGAAGGGGAAAAGCGTCTGGGTGAATGTCTGTGGGAAGGTAACAAATTGTGTGTTTGTATCCAGGTCAAAGAATGACAGCTGACCTCTGTCCCAGTCCAGTTATACTCTGATCCTCTGAATCGGGTTCTTCACTGAGAGAGAACAGTCGACGTGTGGTGGAGAGCATGCATTGAGTTTACCATTGTGGAAGGATATAGCCCAGTAACCAGTCGGTATATCTCCTTGCCTCTGGACAGACTCTTCTATCACACCCACCGACCAGTCTGCATCATTTGGAACTTCAACATTCCAGCTGTGAGTCCCCGAGTTAAAGCCCTCAGATCCCAGGACTGTGGTGCAACTATCAAATCTTTCTGGGTTTTTCGGAAGCTGGTTCTCCCTCTCTACACATTGTACACCTCTCAGATTTCTACTTAGTAAAAGGTTTGATTGAGCTGTGTTTGGGTCCAGAATCACGGGAGTGTAGGAGACCATGTCCTTCATCTTGATCCATACTTTGAAGGTGAGGTTGCCCAAATTTTTTGACAGGTCTATCAAAACTCCAGAGGCCAGCTTTGGATCCTCCAGCAGGTGGCGCTGCTTGACTCTTTCCACTGCAGCATTGAAGTTCTGCAGGAATGACGTCTGCAGTTTTCAGTTCCTCCTCTGTGATTCTGATAGTTTCTGAAAGAGCTGCTATCTCTCTGCTCAGAGTCTCAATTCTCTGCTTCATCACTCCACTCTTCTGCTCCTCTTCCTTCCTCAGAACGGTCATCCTGGCGTCATCTTCTTTTTGTAAAAAATTCTGAAGCTTCATAAACTCATCTTTAATCATCTTCTCTGTTTGTTGGGCCTGGTCCTTAATTACTTTCGCTGTTAAATCCCAGTTAACCTTAACTTGAATGAAGTGCTCCAGTTTGTCCTGTAAGGGCTTTAAGGATGTCCTGAGCCGTTCCCTGTTGTCCTGTGCAGCTTCATCAATTGGTCTGAAACTGTGATTGGTGTGTGCTCTTGAGTCACGACAGACCACACACACAGGCTGCTGATGGTCCAAACAGAAGAGCTTTAGTTTCTCGGAGTGCAGGTTGCACTGAGCCTCAGTACAAGCATAGGCGCTCTCTTCAAGAGAAAGTTCCTGTAACAAGGCTTCACACAGGTTCCTCAAGGCCAAGTTAAATGGCGGATCACTCTTTGAAGATCTTCTTTTGCAAACTGGACACTGGTAAACCTCTTTGTCCGCCCACCAGGTCTGCAAACAGTCTTTACAAAAGCTGTGGCTGCATGACAGCACAACAGGGTTTTTGAAAATCTCATAACAGACGGGACAAGAAAAGTCAACGGCTGATTGCAGAGCCATGTTTTGTCATAAATGAGAGTAAAAAAAACGCAGAAGAGAGGCGTAGTGATCACAAACTCAGCCAGTCGTAGTTACTTTCACTTTGAATCCCACCTCAGTCAAACCAGTCAGCGCTGCACCAAACCTGCAGCATTTCAGTTTCCCATGCAGTGTCCCGAGCTCTTCTTACTGTATCTGTTCCGTCTTAGATAAAGTGCTGGGTTTTAATCCTATTATCCTTTCCTGTGCCTCTCCCTTCAGAGTAAAACAGTCACAAACTGGTTTTCCTTACAATTAACAGGGGAGGAGTCCTTTCAGGGCATTTCTGGTAAGAGATCATGGGCCAGTTAACTATGACTCAGCTTAAAAATCCAGAAGCCTGTCTTATGAAATTCAAAACACTAGGACTAACAAAAAGTGAAGTGTTTGACTCAAACTGGAAACAGCCCAGTATCTCCAGTGTTCAAGGTATTCCTATTGCCTTAGCTGTCGTTCAGACTCCTATCTCCTCTGACAGACAAATACAATCAAAAAATTCCAGGTTAATTTCCAGGCAGCCAGACGACTTGTAGGCACGCTGCTCGGTCAGGTCACAGTTCCAACCGTGGGTGTGTTGCATTCCACCCTCTGCTCACTTGCCCTGTCTGTGCTTCATAATCTGCACCACATATTTCATATTCAAAAACATACATGCCTGGTATGGACGATGTGCTATGACTATATTAGATTAATCAAACCTTAATTCTAAGATGTCAATTTGTGTAAATCTAAAATCCAATAATACAATTTTCCGTATCCTTTAATCTTCAGAAATTAGGTACCATTAGAGTGGAAACTCAATTGGTCTGAAAAGTCACACATGAGTGCTGAGTGACAGTTTGTGGTTGGCTTTCCTGAATTACACCACATTTAGCTAGGCAGTCTGACAGATTTCAGCCACAAACAAATCTCTGACAAGTTGTTCTTCACAGACACATGAAGATGTTATGGTGAAAAATGTTGTTAAAAAATAAAACTGTCATTTGGATAAAATGGAACGGTAAACTAAAAACAGACATTGGGAAAAAAGGGCATTTTTGAGACTTTAATAATACTCATAGAGTGCATACATCCAACAAGGCCCAACAGTCTCCTTATGAAGCCACATTTAAATTCATTTGATCCAGATATGCGCCAAACTGCACATATACTTATAACCTACATGTTATGGATTCCTCTTTGGGTTATGTCTCATCCCTCCACAAAATGTCATGGAAATTAGTTCAGTACTTTTTGTGTAATCCTGCTAATAAACAAACGCAGACAAAAACATCACCTCCCTGACCGAGGTAACAAAATCCTCAAATTGGTCAAACTTGAAATTCAATATAATCTCAATCAGCTCTTTGCACTTCTACTGATAAAAGAGATGTATTATATGCGACATGATGACTGTCCTCTGTTGATTGACACTTAGCCATACACATTTGCACCCCCAGTCAGGAGGATTTAAACCAGCAACCTTCTCCTCTCTCCAACCATCACTCCAGATATGTTTACTTTATAAACACAGCTGAGACCTCCAGTATGTGGCTCTCATTCTCCGATGAGAAGGGGGAACTCCACATGCTCGGCCACGGTGCAGCTGAGGCTATCTGCTCGCATGTCGCATGCCATGTTTATAAAATTGCTGATCGGTAAAGCTAGCCTCTCCATCTTTCTGTCTTTAAACGACTGGTCCTATAAAAAGCCGGCTGGGGAGGGCAATTTGGGGCTCAGTATCTTGCCCGAGGACACTTCGGCATACAGACTGGTGGAGACTGGGATCGAAACACCGACCCGTGATACCCCCTGAGCCGCAACAAAGAAACGCACTGTGTTTTATAAGTATTGTTGTTAAGTGTATTTTTCCTATCTTTGGACAGAGTCAGGCTATAGCTGTTCCACGATTTGCAGTCTTTATGCTAAGCTAGGCTAAGCATGTCCTTATCCCTCTTACCTGAACTCCATCTAGTCAGCGAGTAATAACAGACAGGTTTGGAAAAAGGGTCTCATGTTTATTCAATTTCAAAGACGCACAAACATTTTAACCAACAACATCTAATGTAATATTGCATTTTGTATTTGTGACACACTTTTGAACGACACTGTGCATTTGCAAAACACCTCTAAGTGGATAAAAAGACATCATAAAGGTGGACATTTCTCTTTCTCGACCCCTTCACCTCACATGTGCTCACCACTTCTTTCCAAGAGTCTCCAACATCCTCACGTCTCCTTTCCATGACAAACCTACCTACTTAACCCTGATTTACTGTCTGTCCACAAGGTTCATATAATAGTTTCAAAGCAGCAGAGTGGTCCAGTGACCCCGACTCCGCACAAAACTCTGAAACACTTAAAGTCCCAGAATCATTCAGGGATGCTTCATGGCATCAGGTTCCTCATGAGACCTGTGAAAAAAAGTATTTACACTTATACACACATGTCGCAATTACTGAAGTAAAAGCGTAAACCATCATGCTTGTTCAAAAACTGCTGAAATATCACAAGAAAAGTGCTGCAACAGGCAGAATAAAAGCTAATGGAAGGATTTACCATTTTATGATTAAATGATTGAACAACCTGTCAGCAAGAACAGTGAGTAAATCAGTTAATTGCAAAATAACTGGGAAAGTAGATTTTACAGCTTAGTTTATAGTATCAGGACACGTGCATCATATACAATTCATAAAATCTGGGGCTAGTTTGGGTTTGATTTGTCTAGTTGGTGACATATCAGCCTCCAGCCCAGTGTTTGACAAATGAGGCCAACAAGGGGAAGCAAACTACAATGGGCGGAGGGGAGGTCCACAATCAATTTGAAAACCAGAACATTTCAGCAGCAGAAACTAAAATCAAATGTCAGGAAAACCTTATTAATGTGTGTCCCTTATCAAATACAATCAAAACAGGATCTGTTGACACATACCGCTTCTTAATGAGACACATGATCTTTTCAAATACAGCGACCATTCTAAAACATATGTTGTCTCAGAGTTTAAAAAAAACATGGACTGTCCAGCAGGTCCACAGTCTGAGAATTATTACATACAAACAAATAACTCAGTATCAAATAATTCTGTTTCACTATCGCCATGTAGAAACAGTGACACACATGGAAATACATGTTGAAAGGGGGTGATTAAAAACCAGTTTGCAAATCACACAGCTACTGTTTCTCTATATTTGCTGTGCCTGATGGAGAGAATTCTGCAGCTGCACAATCACATTCTTTACATTCCAGTGAAAACAGGGAAATGAGCAAACTTGATCTTGTCACAAACACAAACTTCCTTCATGTGGTCACTGAATAAAAACATAAAAGTTCCCATTCAATACATCATGGCTTCCACAAACTGCGTGTCTGCAGGAGCATGGTGTGACATCTGTTGTATGCCTACCATTGTACAGGTTGAACTCACAAATTACATTATGCACATGAAGGCATCACAAATGACATATCTGTATATATAACCGACATTTTAATTAATTTCATGATTTAAATTCCAGCAGTAATAGATAGTTCAAAGTTAATTGCTATAACGTGGCATAAAAATAGAATCAAGATGGTTATCATAACTGTTTCCATCTGTTGGAGACTTGTCCAATCTTATTGTCTAAAATACACAACAAACATCATATTCATAATCCTGACATCATTTTTTTGTTTTTTATCAGAATTAAACCCTGATTAGTTTTGGGAGTGAGTGATTACGTACAATCAGAGTCAGTGCAATATAGGCCTGAGTATAAAGTAAGTCTTTCAATTATTTTTAATCATCTAGTGGTGCACTTGCAAATTGCAGCTGTATACCCTAACCTTCCCCTTCCAAACATGACAGAAAACCTGTGGTAGCCTTTAGTTGTCTTAAAAACTCAAAAAAGTGTTTAGTTTGTCCAGTCTGGGCTACTGTAAAAAAAAGCATACAGGATGCAGCCTGGTGAAGAGCCCGGAACCCGGAGCAGTCCAGCATCCACCCAGAGTTCAGTTCTGCAGGAAACCAACAAAACAAAACAGACTCAGTTCTTGTGAACACACCATGAACAGCCTGCCACAGGTATTTACATTCACATTGGGGAAAAGTTGAATTTGTGCACAGTATGATAGCATCGCAGTAACTTAAAGGGACGGCCACAACTGCTACTCACAGCTGGTTTTAGCCGCAACAACTTGCTAATGTTAATCACATTATTAATTGGCTCTATGACGGTTCTTTGAGACAAATTGACATTGAAACAATTTGACTTTGTTTGGTTTCAAAAAAAATATTCTCATGCTAGATATACCACAGATACACTGTATAGAGCTCTGATCAAACAACCTAAAGCCGTTTACAAACATGACCTCCAGGTAAAACTCAGAGGATTTGCAATGGAGTCTACCCAGAGTTTGCCTTTCACACATGCACAACACAGCGGGAGGTTTTCTGCACAGCAACAACAGCATCAAATCCTTTGTGTTATTCAAGAGAGAGGTGACGCAGCCGGGTGCAAAAAACAGGGAAGTAACATATTAACTCTGCTGAGGCGATAACGTGACGACAAACTCTCTTGACATCTTAACAAGTGTCTTCTACACGTACGGCAGCACCTTTTCCCCAGAGATATTTGTTTTCCTTAAATTTTTTTAATTTGTGTTTGTCTGTTCCATTGCATGTATGAAAGCAGCTAACTGTTTGTTCACATCAACTCCCTTAGACAACTACGCCTCATTAACTGATCTGTATAGAAGTTTATTAATGCCAAAATTATATAGCAAAAGCTGAAGCTTTTTCCAAACAAGAATTTGAGATTCAAAACGGTTCTGAGATCTATCAGGATTTCCAAACCATGCTTTATGAGATAAATCCTGATTTTATGTAATTTTATAGAACATTATCTGCAAATACTAAAATTAAAAAGTGCAGTTGGTCCATTAATCTAACTGGCAGCATTAAAAGTGTTGTAATTTGTAAATGATGACAATTTTCTAATTTGATTTGAAATTAACGGCAGTGATGCATTTTCAAAATGTTGAATTAGAATTTCAATGTCATCTTCCATTTTGTCTTTTAATTAGACTTTTAATTAGATTTCTAATTAGACTTTTAATTTTAATTTAACAGCGTCAGGATTGTATTTCTATAACCAACTGACCAAACCTTATAGTGAACAAATTTTGAACATGACTTGATGGTGATTTAATCATATCAAAATCATCAAATATCAGATTTTCCTCTTGCAGACTGATCCCTGTGCATATAGTTTTGCCACTAATATGACTCCATACTCAAAGGTTGATTTTGAGGGAAAGTGTTGTCCTGACAAAGGAACATTACGTCAAGATCACAATCAGATATCAGGTATTAGAAAACATTGTGAATATGGTGATTACTTACATCAAGTTATAAAATGTTATTGAATAGATTGTCATCATCCTCATAACTGTCTACTTCTTGAAGTGTACATTGACTGTCCTCGGTAAAACCCTCAGATGCACCGATGAAGAGGTGTTCATGAAGGGAACCACTGTCTTGGTGAATGTCTGTGAGAAGGTATAAATGTGTGTGTTTGTATCCAGGTCAGAGAACGACAGCTGACCTCTGTCCCAGTCCAGCTGTACCCTGATCCTCTGAATCGGGTTCTTCACTGAGAGAGTACGGTCGATTTGTGGTGGAGAGCATGCATCGAGTTTACCATTGTAGAACAATATTCCCCAGTGACCAGTCGGAAGAACTCCTTGCCTCCGGACAGACTCTTCTATCACACCCACTCCCCAGTCTGCATCATTTTGAACTTCAACAGTCCAGCTGTGAGTCCCCGAGTTAAAGCCCTCAGATCCCAGGACGGTGGTGTAACTATCAAATCTTTCTGGGTTATTCGGAGACTGGCTCTCCCTCTCTAGACATCGTACACTTCTCAGATCTGCACTTAGTAAAAGGTTTGATTGAGCTGTGTTTGGGTCGAGAATCACGGGAGTGTAGGAGACCATGTCCTTCATCTTGATCCATACACTGAAGGTGAGATTGCCCAAATTTTTGGACACGTCTATCAAAGCTCCAGAGGCCAGCTTTGGATCCTCCAGCAGATGGCGCTGCTTGACTCTTTCCACTGCAGCATTGTAGTTCTGCAGGAACGAGACGTCTGCAGTTTTCAGTTCCTCCTCTGTGATTCTGATAGTTTCTGAAAGAGCTGCTATCTCTCTGCTCAGAGCCTCAATCCTCTGCCTCATCACTCCACTCTTCTGCTCCTCTTCCTTCCTCAGTGCAGTGATCCTGGCTTCTTCTTCTTTTTGTAAAAAATTCTGAAGCTTCGTAAAGTCATCTTTAATCGTCTTCTCTATATGTTGGGCCTGGGCCTTAATTACCTTCGCTGTTAAATCCCAGTTAACCTTAACTTGAATCAAGTGCTCCAGTTTGTCCTGTAAGGGCTTTAAGGATGTCCTGAGCTGTTCCCTGTTGTCCTGTGCAGCCTCATCGATTGGTCTGAAACTGTGATTGGTGTGTGCTCTTGAGTCACGACAGACGACACACACAGGCTGCTGATTGTCCAAACAGAAGAGCTTTAGTTTCTCAGAGTGCAGGTTGCACTGAGCCTCAGTACCAGCATAGGCGCTCTCTTCCAGAGAAAGTTCCTGTAACAAGGCTTCACACAGGTTCCTCAACGCCAAGTTAAATGGCGGATCACTCTTTGAAGATCTTCTTTTGCAAACTGGACACTGGCAAACCACTTTGTCCGCCCACCAGGTCTGCAAACAGTCTTTACAAAAGCTGTGGCTGCATGACAGCACAACAGGGTTTTTGAATATCTCAAAACAGACGGGACAAGAAAAGTCAACGGCTGATCGCAGAGCCATGTTCTGTCATAAATTGCAGTAAAAAAAAACAAAAAGAGGCAGAGTGATCACAAACTCAGCCAGTCGTAGTTACTTTCACTCTGAATCCCACCTCAGTCAAACCAGTCAGCGCTGCACCGAAACAGCAACATTTCAATTTTCACTTGCAATGTCCCAAGCTCTTCTTACTGTATCTGTTCCGTCTTAGACAAAGTTCTGGGTTTGAATCCTATTATCCTTTCCTGTGCCTCTCACCTCAGAGAAAGAAGGTCACAAACTGTGTTTCCTTACAGTTAAAAGGGGAGGAGTCCTTTCAGAGCATTTCTGGTAAGAGATAATGGGCCAGTTTACGATTTACACGTATTCCTTATTGCCTTAGCTGTCGTTCAGACTCCTGTCTTGTCTGACAGACAAGTACAATCAATAAAGTTCAGGTTAAAGTCCAGGCAGCCAGACGACAGGTAGGCACGCAGCTCGGTCAGGTCACAGTTCCATCCATGGGTGTGTTGCATTTTACCTGCTGCTCACCTGCCCTGTCTGTGTTTCATAATCTGCACCACATATTTCATATTCAAAAACATACATGCCTGGTATGGACGATGTGCTATGGCTATATTCGATTAATCAAACCTTAATTCTAAATGCTACTTGCCATTAGAGTGAAAACTCAGTTGTTCTGAAAAGTCACACATGAGTTCTGAGTGACAGCTTGTGGTTGGCCCTCCTGAATTGCATTCATCTGTCTGACAGATTTCAGTCACAAACAAATCTCTGACAAGTTGTTCTTCACAGACACATGAATATGTTGTGGTGAAAGTGGAACTGTAAATTAAAAACAGCCATTGGAAAAAAAGGGCATTTTTGAGACTTTAATGCTGCATACATCCAACAAGGCCCAACAGTCTTCTTATGAAGCCACATTGAAATTCATTTGATCCAGATCTGCACCAAACTGCACATAAACTTATAACCTAAATTGTATGGATTCCTCTTTGGGTTATGTCTCATCCCTCCACCAAATGTCATGGAAATCAGTTCAGTACTGTTTGTGGTAAAACTTGGAATTCAATGCAATCAGCTCTATGCACTTGGGGGTCTTTCTACTGATAAAAGAGGTGTATTATAGGCAACATGATGACTGTGTTCTGTTGACTGACACTTACCCATACACATTTGTGCCCCCAGTCAGGAGGATTTAAACCAGCAACCTTCTCCTCTCTCCAACCATCACTCCAGATCTGTTTACTTTATAAACATAGCTGAGACCTCCAGTATGTGGCTCTCATTCTCCGATGAGAAGGGGGAACTCCACATGCTCGGCCACGGTGCAGCTGAGACTATCTGCTCGCATGTCGCATGCCATGTTTATATAATTGCTGATCGGTAAAGCTAGCCTCTCCATCTTTCTGTCTTTAAACGACTGGTCCTATAAAAAGCCGGCTGACCCTGCTGAGACTCTGACCTGCCAGGCAGCCTCACGATGTCCAGCAGCAGCTGAGGCTCTTGGTGTACACGCATAACAAACACCTGCCACTGCCTGACCTTTTACCATGTCCACCATGGTACACACACAGCACCTAGCCCATGAAGAATCTGATATCAACATAATCCTCTGTATCCATGCTGTGGTATCAAAATTCATAAACTAGTTCAGGCTGCTCAATTTGAAAACTTTGTAATCATATATTGTCCTTTTTAAATGCATGACAAATCCTAGAGTATGACTGGTTCGTATGTATGTCGTCATCCAAATGAAATGGTACTTGAAAACTGTTAATATGAAAATGGCTAATTTGCCTTAAGGCAAGATGTAAAATTGTAATATAGAGAGTGCACCTCCCATCCACTATGTACTTAGGGGGGGGGTTGGGGATAATATATGAGGTTTCTATGAAACACAAATAGTTGTAAGTATTACAGACATAACATATACAACTGAAATGGTTGAGCACATACCTGCACAGTCCCCTTAAATTAAATCAAGCTCCACCATCCACCCTTAATCAGGGATAGACAGAGATCAGACATCAGAATTAGTCTGATATGGATTATTCTGATAAAAAAAAATTCCCAGATCTGCTCCAAAACTGAATGGGGGGTTTACATGTCTCATCCCACATCACTCCACTGAGTTTTATGGAAATGCGTTTCAGCAGTTAATTTCGAAATTCTGCTAACAAACAACAAAACAAACAAACCAATTAACAGACCGAGCAAATACCCTTCTTTAAAAAACAACAGGGAAATAAATACATTTTAAACTCAGATTACCTTTTGTATAATGCTTTTTTCTAAACAACAGGCTGTTGCTAAATGTGTTATTCATTTATTTAGCACTGGGGGGGTCTTCATACTATGAACACGTAGAACAATTTTAACCAGGAAGGTAAAGGCAGTGCAGACCCTCTCTCTCTCTCCCGCCCTTTCTCTCTCTCGTATCAATAGAGCAACAATGAACTGCTATATATCCTTCTAATCATAATAATAATGCCAATATATGCCAATATACAGATAATTGTGTTTTGTGGGATCTTTTTGTAAAAACTGTTTTACTCAAATGGTCTTTTGACGAATTATTATAAATATTATGTTCATTCTGTTGACTTCTTTTGCATTTTTATTCTCTTTTCTACCTCATTCTGACTTGTCTGCTGATGTAACAAGGGAATGTCTCTGGTGTGGGATCAATAAAGTTGTATCTTATCTTATCTTATCTAAATGGGAATATAGGCAGCAGGGTTTGTGTTGGTAGCAATAGTACTGGTAGATTTGTTTGTAAATAATATATGTGCTAGAATATTGTCCCTGTACTTTTGTGGACATGATTTAGATCATCAGCTTAGATTTTGTCATATTTCCATTTCATAGGTGAAGGCTCAGAGTTGTTACAATACCCTGAGGCAGGATTTATATCACAAGATTTAAATTGTCTTAGGCGTATTACAGAAAGAGAAAACACCTACATATTTATCCACATATTTTTTTATTCTTTCCATTATTTATTTTAGTTTTCTGAGACAAATAACTACAAATAGTACTTGTTTGAAAACTAATATTCAAGACAAGTTGATACTTTTGTTTTAAGAGGTAACAGGCCAAAACGTTTGGGACACCATGCATGACCTCCATTTAGGACTGCAGAATATTAGTCATAAAACAATCCTTAGTAGAAAAAGTCCAATGAGGTTCTAAGAGTTTCCTCTCACGATTTCTTTTAAGGTAATCTGTGATTTTAATAGATGATAGATTTTAATATTGAAATGCATTTAAACAATAATAGATTATTTTAAAATCAGTCCAACACCAGTCTGACTTAGTCTCGATGACAGGGTAAACATTCAGATCCACTCACCTGTCCAGGTGAGCTGCTGTTTATCTGTGCTCCACCACGAAGCTCATGGTGGTCCCATCAAATGAGGGCGGGGCAATGATCCGGGGCCCCTGCTGGGATGTAATGCTGATGACCGGCTGCTTGACGCCGGAGTAGCCCTGTAGCGGCCGGCTGGTATAGGCCTGCTGTTGAGAACCAGGGGCCGCCTGGGGAGACTTCCCAGTTGCCATGTAGTAGGGGCTCTCCATGTACATCCCCTCGGTCTGCTGGGACATGGCTTTCTCGCCACCCTCCATCCCCGGCTGCATCGACATCTGGGACTGCACCAGCGTCCGGGTCGGGATCATTGAGGGTGTGGGCATGAAGCCTGGGTAGATCATGTAGGTGTGTCCATATGCTCCTGGACTGAGAGCCAATGGTGACATTGGCATGGGCACCGGAGTCATGGGAGCCTGCGGCATGGGCACATCCACATACTGGCCTGTTTCTGGGTCGAAGAGGCGCTTGGTGGCCGGCTGCACAGGAGTGTCCACCAGGTAGTAGTTTCCAGTGGTGGGATCCAGGAGCATCTTCCGCTGGGTGGCCTGGAAGGGGTCCATGGTGGGAGCGGGGGTGATTGCCGGGGAGAAGCAGTAAACGTGTGGCTGACTGGGGGACATGCCCAGTGGTAAGGAGTGGTAGATGGTAGCAGAGGGTATCTCTGGTGAGCATGTCTCCATCACGATGCTGGAGCGTTTGTGGGTCTGGCTGTGGTCCTCATGGCCCCGGGCACCGGATCCAAAGTATCCTGGAGGAGTGGTTGGGTGTGACCGAGCGGCGGATGAATATACGGAGGTTCTATCAGCACAGGGGGGCTTTTTGCAGCTGCTGGCATGAGACTTGACCGGAATGGTTAGATAGTTCTCATTGTCCTGTGAAAATCTGTCCACCTCCTTCGATTGAGCTCCATCGTTTCCGCTTCCCCTTTGCTGGCAGATTTTTGATGACACGGGAAGCTTGGGGGACTTCGGGACAAAGTTTTTGGGGCTGTAAGGTGTTGGTGTGGCTGCGTTTGACTGAGTCACCTTAGCGGCTGCGGAAGCTTTGAGGCTAGAGCTGAGGCTGAACTTGTTTTTGCTGCCTGTGGTGCCAGTGGTTTGTGCTGACTTAGCAAACAGCCTTTCATCACGGCCACCGAATGTCTGAAATCCCTTGATAGAGTCTTTGTCCTCCCGCCGCAGCAGGTTCTCACCGCTAGGGGACGCTGTTAGTGCGGGTGGTGTCTTTGTTATGTTGGGATAGGAGTCTCGTCTCACTGGCTGGTACATGTTGGACCCTCTCCCTCCGTCCTCCTCGGGTCGTCCATGTCCCTCGCTGGCTAACATCGAGAGCACGTGGCTGTCTGTGAGGGGCTGCAGCTCATTCTTCCTTTTCCAATTATTTTTCTCATACACATAGAGCTGCTCCATGGTCTTCACGGCAGCCTGGAGTTTTGCCAGAGCCCCCTGGTTTGCCATTTTGGATTCGGGTTTCTTATCTGTAATATCTGATGTTTTTTCCTGTTTATTTAAAGCCATTCTGCTTTCAATTCTCAAACCAATGTCTCCCTCTGGGGAATTATCTGAGGCTGCTTTCCCTGCTGCCCACTGCAGTAGAGCACCTTTGGCGCCCTCTGGAGACGCTCTGTCAATGTCCAAGGGATCCTGGTTAGACAAGTCAATATCACCACACTGTTTTCCGTTATTGTTTGTATTCACGGACTGACATTTTATCACTATGGGGGACACAGAATTGGGATTTCGACTGGGCGTTTGCTTCTTCTGCTCTTGGTGGTTGTCAACCGATGCCGTGTTAGATTTATTGTCATTGTTATCCAAAGAAACAAAGTGATAGGAGCTTTTAAGTAGTTTACGCACGTCCCTCACCTGGTGAATCGGCGTCTGTAGTTTCCCTATATTGTCTCTTATGTCTCTGACCATGAAATGCGGGACTTTATCTGAGCACTCACCCTTCAGAGCTGCAGCCAGCGCCTGGCATTTGAAGTCATCTGCTCTGGCGAGGCTGGCCGCGTTACAGCCTATATTAGGAGCGCGGAGCTTGGACACGCCGAACGGCTCCGCTTTGTTGTCCCTCACGCTCCTCAGGTTGATTTTAATCTCCGGAGATTTGGAGGTAGCGACGCTCCTGGAGTCCGCGACGTATAAAGTGTTGTCGGAGCGCGGTTTCACGCCTCCTCCCTCGCCGCACGGAGAATAACTCCTGCTCTGCAGCTGCTGTCCGACCTCTCCGTCACCGCACGGCAGTTGGATACTTGGCACAAACAAATGAGACATTTTAGTGGGTTTGCCGCTGCCCGCCGTGCGCTGATCCCCGTCGCCCTCTCTTTCCTGAGCCTCCGGCGGCTTCTCCTCCCGAGTTTGATCGTTTTTACGATCCCTATGAAACTCTAGCTCCTCGTCCCTCCAGCATCTGAACGCGCTATTCTGGCTGCGGAGGAGCGTGCTCCGGGACGCTTCCAATGCGCCTTTTTTAGGATCGATTCCAACTTCGTTTGCCGGCTCCAAATGAGTTTCTGGTGCCGGAGCGGGCGCGTCATGTCTCCGGGAGTCGCTCCTGGTGTCGCACGATCCGCTGTCCACAAGGTCCCCTAACTCATCCACGCACATTATGGCGTAGTCGGAGCTGCTCTCTGAGAACCTGGAGCTCTGTCTCTGCAGCTCCCTGCTCCCCTTCCCCTGGTGACTGTCGCCCTCCTGCTGCACACAGCCCGGAGAAGGCGCCCGGTGCCGCTCGCTGATCTCCCCTCGTTCCATCTTGCGCTCCTGCTCGAACTGCATCTTCTTGGAAATCACATTTTTAATCAGGCTCGAGGCAAATATGGCTTTCTTGTGCGTGTCCTCCATGGTTTTGGAGGGCGGCTTGCTGGCCCCTCTCCTCTGGCTGCTTTGCAAACTGTTGGTAACTTCATCCGTGGAACGTGATCCTGCGGCGTTTTCTGCGAAGTCCGTGCGCGTTTCTCCACCAGGCATTCCCGATTTGACATTGCATCGGAAATTCAGGGTCTCCGTGAGTCGGATCACCCCACTGTGACCCTGGCTGAATTTCCCCATCAGCTCTATTTTCTTGGTGGAAGACGACGCACCATGGGGGTTTCCACTCAGAGTGAAAATCTTGCCGGGTGGCGGTTTGATGCTCGCCAGTGCAATGTCCTTATAACCTCTATTGTCTCTGTTTTTCGCTATTTCAAAGGAGGCCGTCGAGTTTCGGTGGGAAACAACACTTTGGTCCAGTCCCTGGGACATGTTCATGTTGCCATATTTCAGGTCGACAAACGTGGACCACCTGTTTATCCCTAGGCCATGATCGGATGCAGAGGACTCGCTGGAGGTGCTGAAATTGATGGCATCGAAGTAAGGGTACGCCAGGCTCTTGAAGGTTCTGGCTGTCAGGTTGCGCACCTCCTTGTCAGCGTCGTCCAGCTCGCTGACGTTGCTGGACGCACCGCTGGAATACTCAGTGAACTCTTTCCCCTTTAATTTGCCGCCAAAGTGCACGCGTCCTGGCACAGCTATGAAGCACTTCGCCCTGTCACACAGCGGCTCTGTCTTCCCATCAACTCCCCTCAACACATAGCGACCCAGGTCTCCGGAGCGCCCGGTATGATACAGAATATTCCCATGTTCTTGGATCGTGCCAGGGTCATTTATAGCTCGAGAAGTGGCCCTGATTGACAGGTGGATCTGTCCCCCGCTGTTTCCACTGCACTGCTGCTGCTGCTGCTGCTGCTGCTGCCGCTGGGGCTTTGACACACTCTCATCTGAGCTGGTGATCTTGGCCGAGTCGCACGGATCACTTTCAAGCAGAGTGCTGACTGTTGCTGCTGCGCCCTGGGAGCGAGGCTGGCCGCCGGCCCCCCTCTCCCCCGGGGCCACGTCTCCGTTGAACGAAGCATAATCGACAAAGGTGTACACCTGGTTGTTGTCCTCCAGGTCCCAGCTGCTGGAGGAAGAGCCCGCTGCGAGGTCGTAGTCCCCCTCGTGGTCGGACAGCTCCGAGAGCTGGATCTCGTGTGTGGTGATGTAGTGAGACTCGTCCTCGGTTACGCACGGGACGCAGTCATCAGAAAGCACCAAACTAACACCATCCTCCTCTTCATCATCATCTTCATCATCCGACTCACTTCTCCCACTCAGATAATTGTCATCACAGTGTAAAACACCATCTCTTTTTGTCCTCAAGTCCTCGTGTTTGGACACATCCGGCTGCGTAATGGCGCGCTCGCTTGGGTCTCCTGATTCGAGACGACCCTCTGACTTTGCGTTGAGACCAGGAGGAACTGATGATGATGATGATGAATCAGGGAGACACTCCTCGACAGCTCCTGCACGTTTATCAACCCCGGAACTCCCTTTCCTCTCAGAATCAATCTCTGCTTTATTCGCCAGCTCATGGGTTGGTCCCGTTGCGCACGGAGCTCCCGCGCTCCTCTTGTCAATAAGGACAGACATTGGGGTTCTCAAACCAAAGCAACAGTCTTTCCCAGCTTTTGCCCCTCTTGTCTTCACGTCCACGGACTCAAAATCGACGTAATCGATTTCGTCTGGCTTCACCGGGACACCCTCGCCTCCGTGCGCCGGTTTCTGGACCAGATCTTTCATCGCCCGGTGAGTCGCCGACGTCTCCACGCAGCTTTGCTCCGTCTCCATGGTTGGAGTGGCAGGTTTTAGCTTACATTTGGTGTCCCGACAGACAAGAGGCGACAGAGATGGACTCCCCCCCACACCACACCACACCACCCAGGGTCCCCCCCTACGTCCTCCAGACAGTGATGGTGCTGCGCGCAAAGCTCCTTGCCTGGTTAGACAGTCACTCTGATGACACGGAGGCGCTCCAGACATTCCAGCTCACCGTGACATGAAGGCCAAAGCCGAGGATCTAAAACGGAACAGAGACATTACCAACTACCGTCTGGCTTACATGGGTCTCAAGATGGGGGCCGCGGACCAAAGGGGGGTCGTTGAGAGGACCCTTGTGCAATACGGCATTCCTCTCTCTTGGTTCCCTCAGGAATATTTCAACTTCTGTATAATTCTCACAATAACCAATTCAACTATAACGCGGAAAAGCTTAGAAAATAACTTCAACCAGTCATATTTAATTTTTTGTATTATTTTATTTATAACCACACCTGAACTATCTCTAGACATATACCAGTGTTCATATGGAACGTGCAAACCGCAGCTATAAGAGAAAGGACAGAGAACTGGTGAAAGGTCTGAGAAGAAGAGCACAACTTATAGATGGAATATCTGCAGAACAGATCAGTGAGGTGAATGGCTTACAGAATGAACAGAGGAGCCGCTGCAGGCATAAACATCTGCATTATCTTTATGTTTATAGCCTCTGGATGTTTCATTGAGGGAGAAAGGGCAAATCCAGCTTTTTTTTTTACACATTGGAGAAACTATGATTCGAAGCAGATTGTGTATCACATGTGTTAAGGCATGTTCGGAGGGGATCTCTGAAAAAAAGGATACATGCCTCTGCCGACCAGTCAAGTTGTTGTTGACATGTCTTTCCTTATTTTGCAGGTTTCTACTATTTTGTCTATTATGGGAAGCTGACCTGAGGCTAGAGTTGAAGGACAAAGAATGGTGTTTTCTGCACAGATGGTGATTGTGTTGCTCTTCCTCTGCTGTATGTCTACTTTATTAATGTTTAATTGAAAAAAAACCAGTCAGTCCCTTGTGTATGTTTGCATGCTTGGCCAATAAAGCTGATTCTGATATAAAACAAACTTGTAGCCACGACTGGAGACAGTGTTTTAAATATGCATTTTGCTACAACGAAGCTAGAAATTGGAATGCGTCACATACACAATCACCACAGCTTCAACCTTCAAGGTGGACACCCAGAGAACTTCCATGGATCCAGAATCCAGCCAAATCTGAAAGATGATCACAATCTCGCCTTTGGCTCTTGAGTCATGGCGTTAAATATTCAGTTTGTTTTCATGACTTTATTATGTCAAAGTGAAGCTGAACTTTGACCTTTTGGATATGAAATGACTTCATAATTTTGCCCTAGTAGACATCAAGTCAACTGAAATGTATTGTCATTCATCCACTTACAGTATGCAGCTGAACGAAATGGAGTTTCTCACATGCCAATGTGCAAAAAAAAGCAGTGCAGCATTAAACATAAAAATACAAAACATAAATATTTTATATTCCTATAATATATCCCTAAATTGACTATTCCCATTGTCCATTATATGTGTGTGTGGAGGTGGTAGAAGTTTGTGGGTGGGCCGGGGGTTGATTGCATGTGTGTGTGGTGGGGTGGTGGCAGCAGGTTGTGTAGGAGGCCGACTGCTTGGGGAAGAAGCTGTTGCAGAACCCTGTGGTCTTTGTTCTGATTCTTTTAAACCATTTACCTGATGGCAGTGGGAGAAACGGTCTGTTTAAGGGGTGAAGGCCCTTCATGATGGAACAGGCTTTTCAAAATGTCCTGGATTTGTGTTGGCTTAAAGGTTTGTATAATGAGTGCATGTATTCTTGAATTGAGTTTAAATTTGTTTACTTGTTTGAATTTTTTCTAATTTTAATAATCAACAATTGTACAATTGAACTAATGCGAATGCCTGTGTGTCAGATCAGTTGTCATGACAACAAACCTAATGAGCGTATATTTAGGACATTACAAGAAGATGAGTGACAGCCTCTTTCAGCCAGACCCATGGATAACATGTCTGAGCAGACAGACGACTCACTTGCTGTTTTTAAAAATACACGCGCGGCTCAAATGTAGGCCCCGCGGCAAAATGTCAAAACTGCAGCAATGTCGGACAGGAGGGAGTGTACGCAGGGTTTTGTGACACCTCAGATGGAAGCAGTGTGGCAGATAAACACCCAAGTGACAACTCAGCAGCAACTCACCCAGTGAGGAGAGAGCCGTCGTGCACGTATGACTGTTGAAGCTCTTGAAGGGTTAGTCTGTGTCACTGGGGGCCGGTCTAAGGCCAGGGGTGAAAGGGGGCCTTTGAAAGATGCCAGAGGTTCCAAAGCATAAATAGGTGCAGCTTTGATCAGCAGCTTTAATCTGCTAAAAGCCTCTTATTATTTTGGTGGTGAGTGTGAAGTCAAATGTTGATCTTTGGAAAAAGACAATTAAAACATCTGGCAAACCCAGAAACTATAAGACTACATTGATAATTAAATTGTGGTTCTAAAAATGGAACCTAGGATTGATAATTTATTTTTTCCATGTTAAACTGTAATTTTAAATTATTCAGAGAGGCAATTAATAAATTCCAATAAATGCCTAAACCTTTATTGATATAAATAAAACTGAAAGATTACATAAGAGCAAGAAGTGTGTGGATCCTACTTCTTCCCTTCTTCCGCTACTATAGTAGCACCAGTAAATAGTAGTAGTAATTATAATAACAATGCTGATCATGAATAACAATAACATCAAAATAATATTATTGTTGGAAACATTTTATTAAAATGGATACATCACCAACGGTACTATACAACTGTAACTATTTGGAGCTCTGAATTACATTATGTACTGTGCATTGCTGTATTTCTCTGTGATGTGTCATCCTATGCACCAACTTTTTTTTCTTTTTCTTTTTTTTTCTCTTTGGGTGGGGGGAATTATTTACTTTATTTCTTTAATTAGTTTTATATCATCTATGTGTGTATTTTTTTATTTTGTTATGTAATTTTCTGTAATGTTTAATTACGAGAGAGAGAGAGAGAGAGAGAGAGAGAGAGAGAGAGAGAGAGAGAGAGAGAGAGAGAGAGAGAGAGAGAGAGAGAGAGAGAGAGAGAGAGAGAGAGAGAGAGAGAGAGAGAGTTCAGTGCATGAGGGGGAATTCCCCCAGCAGTCTTGGCCTATCCCTATACTGAGGGATGGTTCAGGGCTCACCTGACCCAGCGCTAATTATAAGCTTTATTAAAGAAGAACGTTTTAAGTGTAACCTTAAACCCAGACTGGGAGCTGGTTCCACAGGAGAGGAGCCTGGTAGCTGAAAGTTCTTCCTCCTGCTCTCCTCTTTCAGACTCCAGGAATCAAACTATATGATCTCCAGTAGAATCTTGATTTAAAACTTTGTTTGCATGACCAAGCTTCGTTAGAGCCCATTTGTAAGTGAAGAGGATAAACGGCAGAAGCACACATGGTTTCAAAGTTACCCTTCAGCACCATAGACAGCTCATCTTTTATTGTTTTGTGACAAGGCCATTTTAAAGAGGCCTGCTCACACATGGTTTCCTGTCGTTCTGATCTCTCTTCAGATGGGCGTTGTGGGAAAATATGATTGGTGGCTTCATGATGTCTTCATGAATGGGCTTATAATGAATGGTAAAGCTATAAGTTATCAGCCTTGACAGGTTAAGCAAAACTAAAGTCGTTTTCAGACACGAACACCAGAAAACGGGGTCTGGATATTTTCCAGAGCCTGTGTTTCACTGCAGCAGGTGATTGTGTGGGTCAGACGCGCTCACAACAACACGGAAATGTGGGGGTAGAGGGGGTAACCAAATGTTGTCACATCTTCTCGTCTGACGTCTTGAACATGTATCGGACCTCTTAAGCATCCTAAGATATTTGAATTCCTTTGTTTTTTTCAGTTTTGCGTCTGATGCGTAATATAAACGTCATCACTTGCTTGCTTTGAATTACACGGAAATGCTGCTGCTATGTTCCCACATAGACGAAGAAAAGCCACTGACTCTGACAGAAGCTCCAGACAAAGATCAGTGCGGATCTGAAAACAGCTTCAGTGAGATACAGCCTGAACTTACTTGGAGACTTTTTCAACCAGTAAATAACTGATCAAAATTCTATCTTTTGCTTTATATCAGTTTATCTTGTCCCTCAGCAGCAAAACAGTCAAACTAAAATAATAATAATTTTAAAATGTAACGTCACGCTCACATGCTTCCCCATCAAGGGTTATTCAGCATCAACTGTGTCTTGGTGTTGTGCATTCCAGATTTACTGGACATCCTGCAGATGAAGATACGGATTAGGAAAACCAACTGAGCTAAGACTCATGTCGTGTCATCATGACTCCTAGTAGTGACGACACGTGGAGCCTCCTAAAACTGCATATGTGTCAGTTAGAGTTACATAGTTGACAGATGTGGCGATGCTGCAGTTTCGCCCGGAATCTATTGTAGGGTGTGAATAACTTTGGAATGAATGACTATCTTTTAGCCACAGATGCTAGTCACAAGGGCGCCATCGCTAGAATCATGAAATTCTTAAATCTTTCATCTTCCTCATCACTCTGTTTTTTTACAGATTATAGATAATCAAAATATCAAACTTGGAATAATAAAACAATAGCTGGAAAAATTACAAGGCAGTTTATTCACTTGTTTCCCTAAAATGATAAAGGGAAAAGTGTATTTACACTTAACTTATTAATTTATACATTTTTTAATATGCACTTATACCCTAACATGACTGAAGCCTATTGAATTCTGATTGGGTCTTATCTGTCATAACTGTACTACCAGCAGTGTGAGAAGTGTAGTGTTGTAGTGTTGTTTACTCTGCCAGCAACAATTCCACCTGGTCATCAGAGAAAGAAATCCACTTCTTGCTTTGAGCCGACAGAGCTGACCACACCACATCCATGCTACCCCAGTGTCTAATTTTTCAAATAGATAAAAACCTATGCTATAGGCTTCATATAGCGCTTGTGAAAATCTATAGAATTAATTTGAGATATCTGTCTCAGTTTGATGAGACATTTGTGTGACGAGTATCACCGCCGCGACTTATGTAAGAGTCAGCGTCAGGGAGTCCAGTCTGATTGGAATGAATAACTGGGCACGCTGAGGGTTTCACTGGCAACAAACCCTCAACTCACCAAGGGTCTGTGATGTCTGCTGTTGCTGTTGGTAGGCAAAAAATCCCCCCCCTACCATGCCTTCCTGCCAACACTGTATACTGTTGTAGATAGTGAATGGGAAACCAGAGAGGAGCCGGAGCCCAACTGGGTGAAACTCTGCTCTACATGTGTCAAATACTGGGTACAAGTATGCAACCCATATATCCTGTTCCAACATGCCCAGGTAGGGATGCAAAAAGAATGACTGATGATTTTATGTCGAGGCAACACAGAACACTTTGTTAGGTGTGTTTAATTATGAATTGATATGTCAACATGACTAAAAGCACAATCTGTTCTTTGCCTAGCTGTATGTTTTTTGAATTCGGCCAGGTCATTCTGTGTGGAGTTTGCACTTGGGTATCCTCCGGGTACTCTGGCCTCCTCCCACAGTTCGAAGACAAATTGGAATTTCGGTTGATTTGAGATCGTGTGAATCAATCAAGGAATCCTATCTCATATTTTGTAGTAACTGGGTCTGCACCTCAACAATAATCAGGATTGGACTTGTCATTAGGGTTGCAAAATTCCAGGAAAATTCAAAGTTGGAAACTTTCCATGGGAATTAACGGGAATATACGGGAATATACAGGAATTAATGGGAATAAACTGGAAATGTTTTGGGTAATTTATACTTACTGTATTTACCTTGTCATATACAGACATAAATATAAACATTTTGTTTTGTCATAGGCTGATTTGAGCCCTGAATAAACTTTGGGCACTTGACTATACGCTTCTGCATCGTTGTGTCATTCTTAACATAGGTCTTTGCACAGTATTTGCAAATGTACACAGCCTTTCCTTCTACATTGGATGGGGTGAAATGTATCCACACATGAGATAGTGCACGTGGCATTGTTCTGTAGAATAAGATGAGAAAAAAGTTTGAAAAATTAGAATTGATGGATAAATAAATGGAAATAGGCTAGATGAACAGATGAACAATCCTAAATCAGCATGCTAATATATTTTCCCCAGTAATATCATCGAAACTTACCTAACTAGTCCTGCACACTACAACAGGCCTCAATAGCCCTGCTGTAGTGTGCAGGATGCTGGGAATTATCTGGGCAGGTGAAGGAAGAATGCACAGTGGAGGGTTGAAATTCAACGTGCAGCGTGTGCTGCTTTCCATACATCTTTAAAAAATAGAAATAGAGTTCTGAATGATTTTTTTATTGCTATTCTTATTCCCAAGCTTAACTTCCCATGGAAAGTTTCCAGAAAGTTTCCGCCCCTTTGCAACCCTACTTGTCATACAAGAAGGGCTAGAGCAGACTCTATCTGCTCAGGAGACTGAGTTATTTTGGACTGCAGGGGGCGCTCCTAAAGACAAGCTATGACTCTGTGGTGGCATCAGCCATCTACTTTGGAGAGGTCTCCTGGGGCGGCAGCATCTGTACAGCTGACAGGAAGAGGCAAGACAGACTCATTAAGAGGGCCACCTTGGCCCTGGGATACCCCCTCGACCCAGTGGAGGTGGGGGGGACGAAGGAGAATGATAGCAAAGCTGTTATCAATGATTAAGAACCAGTCCCACCCTCTGCAGGACACCATCACAGCACTGGGCAGATGCTTCAGCCACCGACTGATCAGGTATCACAGGTCATACCTTATAGCCCTGCCCCCACTAGTCTACATGCACCTTCTTACAGTTCTATTTGTGTAATTTCAATTTCATATGTATTAAATACTATTACACTGTAAATATTCTGTTTACATTGTATATATCATTTTATATTTGTACATTTCCTTGTGTTTTGATTGTATGTTTACTTATTAATTACTTGTACTGATGCTTCTATTTGTACTGTCCCTTTTGCTGTATTAATATAGTAAATGTCAGCAGAGTGGGATTAATAAATTACCTTATCTTATAACGCCTGTGTCAAAATCAAATGTATCCTCTAAAATGAATGTGTGCTAAATCAAATGACCACACAGCAAACCAAGGTGCAGAAACAAATGATGTGCCTTTTGCACAAAAAGGGGGAATAAACAGGGGGTTTCCTGGGGCCCAGCAGAATGAGAACCTCACTTGCAGGTCCAAACTCTAACCTGGGGTCAGTTACTGTAAGCCCAGCCGCACAAACAGGATATATTTAGCACACTATTTTAGTGAGATGGCCTGGTGTCTGCAGGTCTTGAGGAGATACAGTTACTTGTGGAGTCCACATTAAAACAGCAGGCGGTCAATCATGTCGGGCCATTCGTCAAAACGGATTACGAAGGCGACATAAGTGGTGGACGAGAAGAGCACACTGCTAAATACGCTGCTCCCCTCGATAACATCATCCACTGTAACTAGTGCAGTCCGAAACTATATCTCCATAGCAGCAGCAAAAATAAAAAGTTGCATATAATGTATAATATTACTGCGTTGAGCTCTGAGAAGTCATGAAATAGCTTGTAAAAGCCAAGTGTGTCTCCATACGCAGCGAGACGTCTTCTTCAGCAGCTAATAGAGACTCATCCGGATTAAAGCTCTGGTTTTACACCTGCTGATCAGTTTACTCAGTTTGAGAAAACTGTTATATTCCTCGTGTGGAAGGCATCCACATATAATACGAAAACAGAAAAATATGCATTACAACCTGGGTCTATTACCAGACACATCATCAAGTTGCACCATGGGATTTGCAGTATGGGGAGTCTCCCAACTTGATGGAGGTGAGATATTAAATCACCGGAGGACACATTTAACACCGGTGTCAGTGCCAATGTGAGGATTAAGGTGAAGCTTTCCCTCATCACTGGGGTCACTGGTTCATTTCAACTCATGTTAGCTGTCACCATCCACACACTAATGTGGGGATGGAAATGTGAAATTACACAAATTAATGTAATTATAATAAAAAATTCCCAAACACTAAACTAACATAAGTTTTGGTCACGCTATTATGCGGTAAAAATACTGATAATAACACAAGTAAAAATAGCCTGCTAATCTAAAGATAGTGAACTTAGCTAATATCCGACCTGCATCGGCATGTTAGCTTTGCCATTATGAGCATTTTAGCATGCTAATGTTAGCATTTAGCTCAGACAATTTATGTGGAAAAGTAATTTCTGACAGTTTTAGACACTCTCTTTAAAATACAACATGAAATTTAAAGTTTGCTCGACTTTGGAATAATGTTTTTTTCTTAACTCAAGGGTTCAGTGTGTAGAATTTAGTGACATCTAGTGGTGCAGTTGCATTTTGCAGCTGAATACCCCTCCCCTCACCCTCCCCTCACAAACATGATAGAACCTGTGGAAACCTTTATTTGCCATAAAAACTCAAAAGGTGTTTAGTTTGTTCATTTTGAACTACTGTAAAAAACATGGCGTTCTCCGTAGAGAGGACCCAATCCTGATGTAAATTTAAAGTATTGAAACATAAAGGGTTCATTGTAAAGTAGAGAAAACAACAATTCATACAAATTTGATGAAACACACAAGTGGAAACATCACTAGGATTATTTTATATTCAATTTCTGCCAACAGAACCTTTAACCTCAAAGTCACAATTTGGGTATGGCATCTTGTGTTCTTCACCAGCAGCTGGAATTTGCTTACTTGCTTAGTGTAGCATCAAAATGTTAAGTATGAAAAATTATAACACAATGTATGGTTGTATGTGGGAGGATGAGTCCAATGTTCAATTCCCAAATCACAAAGTTGACTTCAGATTGGCAACAGAATATGAATGTGTGTGTGTGTGTGTCTGACTCTGCATTTTAGCTTGAAAGGTCATACTCATCCCACTCTCTAGTGCAGGGTTCTTGAGTGCAGCCAAGCATATGATACAGAAAATCATCTGTAATTTCAGGAAGAATATGATAGTGCTCACAACTAGCCTTGGCCTGGAGAACTGAGAAGCAGGCTAATCTGTTTCCCATCTGTCACTGGCATTTAATCAGCAACAAGAGAGGGGACAGATGATAACAGGTTACATCCTCTCGATTCCTTCTTTTAAACTGGAGACTCAGGCCTGTTCCGATTGGCTATTTGTCAGCTTAGTCATCATAGCTACAAGGCCTAAATTCAATGTCACTTTAAAGGGATAGTTCACCCAAAAATTAAAATCCCCTCATTATCTACTCCCCACTTTCCTGATGGAGGGGTGGGTGAAGTGTTTGAGTCAACAGGGGTAAACATTGTTATAGCTGAATCCAATACAAGTGTAGTAAATGGAGACTACTTCTTTAAATGTAAAAAAAAAAAAAAAAAAACAGCTTTAAATGCCTCCATACTGCTCCTTTGATTTCATCCAAGTGTCCATAAGCCGGTGTTTCTAGATGTAAGCCCCGATATTGAAATTCGATTTCGATACGGCAGAATTTACGACAAGTTTTTAGCCTATATGTCGGCTGTGATCAATGCGTGAATGCGGCTCCGCAGGCGGATAACAGAGGACATTTAGGCTAAAAACACGGTGTAAATGACGTTGGTTTGAGTCGTATTTGAATGTCAGGACTTACCTGAATGTGGACTGGGATGAACAAAGGAGTAGAATTTTTGTAGGAGGAAAACTTATGGACACTTTCATCTTATCTTCCAAGATTTTATATTTGTATTATTTTAACTGAAGAGTCACCCTCACTGTTAACCTCAGCATGTAATCAATCACCCTCCTCTCTGCCGTGGCCTCCACCGTCCCTGCCCTTTGACCCTGGTCACTTTCCCTGACCGTCACACCGAGGCATACTGTGACACTGAATGCACATGTTAATGCATGTGTTGGGCTTCAGACTGGAGTTCTACTGTTACAGTATGTTTTCTGCTGCCGTGAGCAGACATGAAGGACACTGAAGCATCCGATTTGAAAAAACTCATCAATAAAACTTTTTTTATGATTGTGTTATTCATTCTCATTATTAAATCTGATTCAGTAGAGTTTGTATCACATAAAAACATCTGTAGACATACATTGTAATTAACCCTGATTTCTGCAGGATGAATTACAACTTTCCACCACTAGAGGACACTGCATACTATTACTACTACTGTAACTGTGAAGAGTGAACACAGATAGGTGTTTATCCACAGAACCTCCCAATGAACTGATGAATAAATATGTACACTTGTAGATGTGATATATTAAGTCAACACGTGACAACACTAGTGGGCAATAATTTGTGTGATTACAAACACAAACATTACAAACATATTTAATTTCGCATGGATAGTTTCAAGTTAAACATATTTAACTTGAAACTATCCTGAACACACAGACGAGAAAATGGCTCGAACCAAGTAAGAACTTTTAAGTTAAGGGTTAAGTCACAACGTGACTAAATTAACAACCTATGAGCCTTTGCACCCATGCTGTCCAATCACAGCGACCGATCGCTACAATATATAGTAATTATTGTAGAGTAATTTTTCTGTGATTAACTGTAGTTCATTTTTTCTCTGCACATTTGCATCACTTGTGTTGTCAAGTTCGCAGAATTTTGCTTTCCCTTCTTTATGTTTCACTTTTATCCCAGTAGGACTTGAATTTTGTTCCTGCTGTTAATACAACCTGGTAGACATGTAATTTGAGTGTGTGTGCGTGTGTGTGCGTGTGTGTGTGCGTGTGTGTGCGTGTGTCTTCCTCCTGCTGTTGCCTCTCTCTCCTCCCTCTGACCTGTGTGCTCTTGACAGACACACAGCTCATAGTTTTCTCAGAGGGGGCTGTTACATTCACACATGGAATGCTCACTTCCTAGTTGACGTAAAGACTGTTACAATCGGCCTGAGGAAACGCTGCCAAACAGAGATATTGCAGCATTTCTTCTGCCTCCAGTTGTGAAGGAGAATGAAGAAAGAGGCAGGTCTGAGTTTGCTGAGGGGAAACTTCTGCACGGAGCCACAAACTTCACGAGGAAAAATGAATCTCCTCAAACTAAGACAGAAATAAGCTGCTCCTGCTTACCTTTAGAGAAGGGATCTTAAAGGAAGAATGTACGTGAGTATGTAACTTAAATACGTGAGTATGCAAGAATGGGAGTTTACAGGGGTAGAAGGAATGTTCTGTAGTTCCAGGGCGTGTTGAGATCTGACGGGTTAGTCAGCTTTCCAGTCACTAACAACTAAATCCCTCTAGATAAGCTCACAAGACAAACGCACCATGATATGAAAATACCCAGGGTACTTCCTTTAAATAACTGAAAAAGATTTCTGCAGTCTTTGGTGAAAATCAAAAATTTTGCATGATGAACTTTTGTCTTTGTTGATGTATAGGAGTGTGTACCATAAAATGAATTTTGTTGCAAGAAAGCAATCTCTTCAAATGCTTATTTTTAGATGTAAAAGCCTTCAGACTGATAGTTGTATTCCAGTTTTATGAAGGAAACTACTTTGGAACTTTATCCCCTTATTCCTTAATACAGTATGTATACGTATATACCTTTTTCCTCGAGGAATACGACATAAACTGTATTTTTCGTGGACAAGGTGGTCCCACAATATTTTTTTTATTGAAATACAATAAATTAAAATGTAATTACAGCTGCAATAATCACTATCAACACTGGATGCAATCTGTTATATGAAACAGTGATAAACCCTCAGGGGATTGTCTCCAACTCTGCAATTCGTTTAGCCTCTTTTATCTCATTGTTTTGATTTGATGTCTTGCAACGTCTCTGCTCTCTGTCAGTCCAACCCCTTTTGATCACCTAATCTTCAGTGACTGCTAAAGCACTGGGGGACACAAAATGTATAATTGCTGCTTTACGTAACCAGTGAATGCAGAAATCAATAATGATGAATGATTAGTATCTTTAATACATGCTTACAGTATTTGGGCCACTGTATTTTCTATGTAATTTAAATTTACTCAGAATAGTTTCAGGTCAATGATCTATGATGACAATTTTCTGTTCCAAGTAAATCAGTGTTGTCCAGTAAACAGATAGTTTTTGCTTACAAGGAAGAGAGGGAACTCGATAAACAATGTTCCAATGAATAAAACAGTGTAATGTCCACATAGCAAAAGACCCAATTCACAAAAAACAGACGTCAGATGAAGAATTAATTTGTGATTTTTTTTTTACCTTTCAGGCTGAGCTTAAGGCTTGTCTACATTTTCTCATATAACCTGTTCCAGTTCTGCGGACACACATGGATACTGGCTAATACCATAGCCAGGTACCTCATGTTTGGTAAAGGTAGGATTTGTCTTAACAGAACAACACGCACGACTAAACCAGGATCAGTCTTAAGGGGATAGTTTAAACTCACTAATTATCTACTTGGGTGAAGTGTTTGAGTGCACAAAACACTTTTGGAGTTTCAGGGCTAAACAACGTTGGAGCCGAAGTAAATGGCGACCACTTCTTTAGATGTAAGAAACTACGGAAACAAAACATTAAATGACTTCATACTGCTCCTGTGGTGTCATCCAAGTGTCCATAAGCCACCAACTTGAGAGAAGTTGCAACAGCTGCAGTAACTAGGAGGTTATCAGCGGACATTTAAGCTAATTACACGGTTTAAATTACTTCTTTGTGTGGAATTATGGCTTATGGACACTTGGATGACACCACAGGAGTCATGTGTGTTATTTTTATGTTTGAGGAACTGGTCGCTATTTACTTCAATTGTATTTGATTTGGCTGGAACGATGTTTAGCCCTGAAACTCCAAAAGTGTATTGTCGACTCAAACACGTCACCCATCCCCTCCATCTACATAGTGGTGAGTGGAGGGACAGCAGGGATAGCTCTCATTGAAGGGAATATGCTTGGATGAAAAAACATGTTTTTTAACTTTACAGATGCCTTAGCAGACACCTTCTACTCTGTTGGCTTTGTGATGAGTCTGTGCCAGCTGCTCTCCAACCTCGAGCTTTTCCACATCGCAGATGGGATTGAGAAAGCCAGACTCCTTCCTCGTTTCATCCACGTGCGTCATCACAGCTCATCCATGACGGCATCTCATTATTAATGGTGTTAAAAAATGTATTTGAAAGAGCTGTGCTCCCCGTTTGCCGTTTCAGGTAATGGAGAAGAACCTTCTGCTGGTCCTGGTCGTCATGCTGGAGGAGGTCCAGAGTAAACCGGTTGTGTGTTTCCAGTTCGTGTTGTGGAACAGCATGGACCTCTTGCGGTGGGCGCGTCACATCTTGTCTCTGCATTTCACTTCACCCATTCCGTCTGTGCTTTTTAGGACAGGTGAACTTTTTATGTCAACTGACACTGTCAAGAATGTAGGCACACCAGCTGCTCTCCCACTGGACCTTTCATTTAGTACACATACTTTTTCATTTACAGCAAAGATGCTATAAAATGATAGATGATGTCATGAGGGATGTCCATTTATGAGTAGTGAATAGAGTACCTTACTGAAAATTATATTGACTTAAGAACATTTGGGGAAATGCCATTATATTGAGCAGGGCCAGCAGCATTTCCTTATAGCTCCGTCTTTGTTCTCCACCATCTCCTGGAAAATATATATGTAGTGGTTAAATGCTCTACAGTGATTCCCAGCTGCTCTCTGTTGCTGCGATACTAGCAACCTTCCCAAGTTTGTTAAAAGTCTGTAAATAAACTGGTTGCACAGGTCATGTAAAATATGCAGCTGGATGAAGAGTTCCATTGAAATAACAAAGCATTGCCAAGTGTAACGTTAAAACAGTCCTGTCAAACATCAAGAAAAAAATGTTAAAATCGTTAATAATACGATGGCCTTTCATGACCTTAGTCAACATTTTGATGTGTGCTGTTTGCTGACAGATACCCACATGAGATGCTGCGAGTCATGGACAAACGCTCAGTCGCCATGCTGTGGACCCGCTACACACTCTGGATCCCCCTGTACATCCTGTCAGTCGCCACAGAAGGTGACGTGATTGGTTTCGACGTTTGTTTCCTGAATCATCGATACATTCGGCGACACAAATTCTGAACAACAAAAGCTTCAGTTCATTCGAATGAGTCACAGACTGGTGTTGTGCAAGGACAGTGGTGCGCGTACAGGAAATGAGTTGGCAAGCGCCGAGCCGATGATAAAATGCCAGGAAGTGTGTGAGGAAAGCTCCCTCCAGTTGAGTGTGTGTTTGAGAGAGCACTGCTGTTCACTACAAACAAACACAATCTAGTGACACTCAGGACAAACAGAGAATCAGGCATCACTGGAACTGTCAGCCAAGTCACAATAGGAGTAATCCTTATGTGGCTTCAGGACATGACAGAACAGTACAATGTATTTAAAATAACTCCTTGTTTTACCCTCTTCAGGTATCACCATATACCAGGCACTACCATACATTGAGTCAACGGCACTAAACTCGTACGTTCACCAACCCTTCTTCCTGCTGCTGTACCTGCTTGTTCTCACTCTTGGTAAGATATATGATGTGATAATGACAGAAAAACAGAATTTAAACACAGCCATACAGGATTTTAAAAGGATCAACCTAATTATATTGCAAAATATCACAACGGGATTAGTTGTGCAGACAGCAGATATATATTTGTTTTCTGTGGCTATCATGGGATGGATTCTGTGGGCTCTTTTTTTCTGCCAGTGACAAACCTGCTGTGCAAATTGGAATAGCTAAAGGTCTTCTTAATGCTTTGGCCATCTAGTGACATATTTAGACATTGCACAAACATTAACACCTCAAGACCTCAAAAATATATAATACCCCTAATGCTAAAATATAATAAAACATATAACTTATTTAAGTGATAAACTGTCCCATTATGAACTGTTAATGTCTTCTGCATTTAAAAAAAAATCCTCTACATCCATTGTTAACCCTCAACACCTAACGCTTACCCAGTAGTTTTGCGGCCTAAACTTAAATAACTACAGGGTGGATGGAAACATTCTTGTTTGACAAAAAAAAAAACAGTCCCAACACGTAACATACCCACACTAGTGGTCAATGGTTAATCCAACTCTTTGGTTCACACTGAATTGCCTGGCAAGAGAGTACGAATTTCCATGACATTTTTTTCGGACTGATCACATCCTGACAAAGGCAGAAATTAAAGTCCCTTGTTGCTTACCGTCTCAACTGAAGACGAGTGACTACCTAACAATTTACTACCAGCACATTTGGAGGCAAACCTACCATCTCGCATTCTGTTTATACTTAATAAACATAAAGTATATTTCCAGGGACAGTTCTGCAATGCCCATCTATTTATAGCTGGTAGATCTGCGCCATAGACACAGCAGTACATAAGAGACACTGTTTAGTTTTTGCCAACTTTGTGACAGCAGTGTTGTCATTTTAGGAGCCTACATATCAGTCTGGCAGCTGCTGAAGGAGAGACAACACCAACTGGAGAAATGGAACTATAAGAAGAAAAGGAGATGACGCATTGAAGACCATTGAGGAACTGAAAAGGCTAAAGGACAATTTCAGACTCCCAGAGACTTCAGAAGTTCAGAGGATAACGAGGACTTGAAAAATCAAAGTCTGTTACTTTTTTTTTTGAGTTTGATTTGCTAGAAATTTTTCAAAGATGTAGAAACTACCAAATAAAATATGTTCATTTAGGCTTTTAATAGAAATGTTTGACAGAGCACATTCCTCTCTGCATTGTTCTCATATGAGACTGAAGCCGAGCTCCAGTGGCATGACAGTTTCTATCCGAGCTCAAAGTGTGGAGCTGCACTGAGCCTCAAAACATTCAAGGCCGTTGCTGTATCCATGTCCAACAAGCTCAGGGAGATGCAGCCTCTACGTTAGAGCTCCCGTAGGATGGTGTGGCTCCTCCGGGCTACCAGCCGTACGCTCGGGTCCACACAGTTTTCTTCTCAAACTCAGCGGAGGACTTCAGGGCCAACAGGGCAGCTGAAACCACAACACAAGGACCGCCTGATAAACCACTCTTATAATCAAACAATGACTTTTTCTGCCCCTACCGAACAATGTGTTTCATACTCTTTTTGAATGTATGATGTTACTTTAACAGGAAGGTGCAGCGTGTTTCATGTTCTCTCTAGATTCTTGTACCATAACAAAGCTAAATGTCAGTATTTCCTCCCCTGTGAAGTTTTACCATTGAGTTTACATTTCTCATCCCAATCAACCACTGTGTATCCTGAAGTCCTAACCAACGTGGTGACTGCATTTGTTTGATGTCAATCGGTTATTGTTAGTTTGAGTCAACATTAACATGTTTTCTTCAATTAAAACTTGATTTTATTCATGAATTTGAAGCTTTCTCAGGTTGCAGCCGTCGCCATCTCTCTGTGTACTTTGAATCGTAAGATACAATGTGAGATTTCGGCAGATACTGAATAAGACTTTCCAACAGAAGTTAGTCCATTTTCCACATTTTTAATTTCGATTGGATTTTGTTTTAACTTAATATTGGGTTTCTGTTGTTGAAACAGGTCGTCGATGAATATTTTTCATACATTTCTTCTTTGACAAACTGAACACTTGGTGACTAAATGCTTTTTGGACTACAATTGGCCATTCAACGTATCAACAGCATCAGGCAGCATTGTAACCTTTGTCCTCATGTGTCACACAAATAGACCTGAGAGATGCTCATCAACAAACAAAGGACTCCACAGGATGCCTTCATGTATATTTGTCTAATCAATGCAAAACTTAGACCATCATTGCATGTTAGAAAAGAGTCACATGAAATCCCTTAAGTCCCTGTTGTCCTTTATAAAATGAGATCCCCTACGGTGTGCACTGTCTGTGTTTGGGCTGTTAACGTCTGTATTTCTCACCTTTGGCTGTGTTGATGGTTTCAGTCGACAGACTCTGTTCAGGACATTCTGTGAGGCTCAGAAGCCAGTCTATGAACTGAGACACACACAGAAGCAAACAGAAATGTTACATCCTGCCATTGTCTCGTCAAACACAGAAAAACTATCCTAAAACTGAAATAGTATTAATCAAACAATCCGATCAGCCATGAAACTGTGTGCCTCTCCATCCTCCAGGTACGGCCCTAAGCTCCAGGCTGAGAATGTGGACTTTCGTTTTGTCGACTGAAGCGGAAACACTAACCTTTTGTGTCTGGCTGCTCCAAGGCTCTTTGTCCAGAAGCAGAGCCAAGCTGTGGGACACTCCCAGCAGGCACTGTGGCAGGGCGTGCTCAGTGAGCGACTCCTGTCCGTACAGACTATGGTGCAGAGCTTGAGGCTTGGAGCCCAGTTGCCACGGGAACCACTGGGCCCTGATGCCGAGCAGGAGGGGTATGAAGTGGTCCCCCCAGGAAACCACAGCAGCAGCAAAGACCTGGAAAAGGAAGTCTGTGGCCTGCAGGAAAATAATTGGAATCTATTGAGTGAATTTTCTGTGATGTGTTCATTATCATCATTTAAAAAAGAATGGTTCCAGTAACAATACCACCGTACAAAGTAGTCATTGCTCATGTGTTAGTGAACCATTGAAGATGTACGCATGCAGCAGGCACAGAGCAATATTAGCATTGGTTTGGTGTTCAGTGTCCACCTGGTGAATCCAAATCCAATATTTACCCTTTTCATTTTTAGATCTGTTTTCCTCACACCTGAAAAACTGGCATGAGACTGAAGAGTGAGGCAAACAGTAAGTTTTCAGGCCATGAAACCAAAACAATGGCACTGAGAGGTGAGCAGACTCAACTATCAGCTACCCGCTGTAACCCATAGTTCCTAACACACAGCACAGTCATCTGTGGCAACAACACGGGTACAGCTCTACACATACACCACAGTTGGTCAGCATGGCTCAGACACCTACCATTCTGCTGTCTCCACATGAGACCGAGGTGACACCGTAGGCGACATTTCGGATGTGGCCCATCAACTCCAGGAGCCAATCCATTCGTTTGGAGACGCCTGCGACGAAGAACAAACCATCTACATGGAACTCAAGGACAGATGATAGAACAGAGCAATGCCACACATCTAATATACTGCATGTACGGAAAAACTCAAATATCAAATGATGCATGCTGAAACCTGTGTGTGGTATTATGTACCCACTTATGTCCTCTATTGTCACTTGAAAGTATTTCTTTATGATTTGTTATATGAGCAGAGAAGTATAATATCAGTTATGGTAAATTTGATTGATTATGGATGTGTTTTCCATTCTCTCATATGATATGATCACGATTATGTTCGGCCCTGACCTGTGTTGGAGCCGGAGGCCAGGCGACACTGGTAAAACGTTTGCAGGAGGAGCCACCCGACTCTGCGGCTCGGCCAACCACGAAGCACGCCAGCGATGATGTCATTGAGACCCAGCAGGGGAACTCTCCCTTGGGAAGTCAGGTAAGCCAAGACGAAGCACGTTTTCTCCATCTGACTCTGAAGAAAGACCAAAAAAAATAGACCGATATGTGATCATGTGATTCTGATTGACCAATTATGGCAATATAAAGTGTTATATATATGAATCTAAAGTGTTCTCTTAATACAAGGCAAATCGGCCATAGTAGGCTGAGCTCACATGGCTTTTAAAGATAATAGGAGACGGACCAAAGTCTGACCCAGCAACCTTTTTCCATTAAAGTGGATTTGGACACTAAAATGTATTTGGTTCATGAGCACCCTCATCATACTGTACCTCCGTGACTTGGGCAATTCGGTCAATTTCTGTATCGGACATCTCAGACAGACATTTAGCCACTCCCATGTACAGGTCCACTTCATCATCCTAAAACAGATGAATTTGTCATTACAAAAATGAAATGAATTGCAATAGAAAGAAGAGATCATTGTTAGGGCATGGTACAATTACAGCAAAGAACTGGAATTTCAGTTAAAAGGTAGGTAGGGTAGGTATGTTTATCCTATTTGGTGGAAGTTGATGAGTGAGCACTAGAAGCAGTTGAAGTGTGTGGACTGTTGTGTTGGTTTGGGGATTGAGCCGAGGCAGCAGTCAGGGGAAGATGAACATGTGTGAACAAGTGTCATACCTGGATTTCATTGGGCAGGAGGCTGAAGATCTTCTCGGTGGTGGAGCAGAGGATTGCCCAGCAGTTACTGGGGGGGTTCGGGAGGGCCATGGCCTTGGCAAGACCCTGCAGGAGAGAGCGGCACAGCGACAGACGCTGGGGTCGAAGGTCCTCCTGGAACTGCTGCAGGCCCAGACTCTCCACGAAGATCTGAAGCTTGTCCTCGGCGACGTGCTTCATCCACATGCCCAGGGTCTCAAACAGGTGAGCCCGGGTCTGATGCTGCAGGAGAATAGGGTGTAAAGCTCAAAGCCAAAAACATCTCTGGTATTAGAATGTTTTTTTTTTTTTCCATTTTGGTAAGCTAAGAATCAAAAACTGTCAAGAATTGAAATCTGGAATCAAATATAAGATCGAAGGACTTCTGCAGAAAAATATAATTTTAACTCTCACAGTAATCATTCTTCATAAATTGGTATTGGTTTAGAAACTTGATCACCCAACTAATGAATACACTTTTAGTTTTTGGTTGATGCAGTAGTGAGTAAACGTTGAGTTAAAATTGTGATGTCAAATAATTGATTTTATAATTTAATTAAAGATCGAATATGTAATGAGTAATGCTGCAAGAACACAGGAAAAAAAAGCCTGAGGAATGATATTGTTTGGAGTTCATCTGCAGCACCACAATGAGCCTGAAAGTGAAAATGAACCAATCAAAGACCCTACTCAGAGCTAGGCCTACTTCGTCCCTAATCATGTTATTCCCTGAAGATGATACAAGCCTCAATCTGCAATTTCAGTGGAGACACTCATTTAAACTGATTATTTTATTTCAAATTGCTGCTTTCAGACCTGCAGTGAACTCCATATAATCTCCTGATATGATTCGGAGGGCCTGTATGTGAGAGCACAAATGTCCCGAGTCAGTGGCGAACATTCTCCGGAGTTTCTCCTGGCAGCCCTAATGTAAAAACTCTTTATCATGCCTATGTGAGAACACAGCAGGAGGCTTCTCTGTGAACAAGTGGGTGTTTCTGATGATGTTTCTAACATGTGACTAACGCAAAAACGAGTCAAAAAGGATAGAAATGAAACATGATGAAAAAGAGGAGTCACACATATAAGATGCAGACAAAGTCATCAACTTGGAAATAGATTATAGTTCTAAGATCCGACACAGGTATCTCCAGTTGCATCCTTCATATGTGAAAGACAAACTTTGTGTGGACATTTTCCAGAGTTAATGTCTCAAAACGTTTTTTTATGGTATGGATATATTCAATGGTAGATCCTGGTGGAACTTACACTGAGACTGTGCACAAGCGGTGGTGACAGCCAGGAGGCCAGAAAGAGAGATGCACTCTGGGAAGACTGAGCCTGACACGCTGCTAGTACCACACACTGATGCTGTACATCCTCTCCTGTTGGAACACAACACATCTCAACACAGTGCTTTGACTCTGCACAATTAGTGTTAGGGTTAGGCTTACCCTAACCAAATCAGTGAGAACTCTTACCGAAGCTGAGCCTCATCAGAGGAGACAGCACAGCGCTCCAGTTAATGGGGGGGTACTGGAAACTGGCTCCAACCGATGCAAGTGAGGTCAGAGCCGTCCTCACCAGAGCCGGAGGAGAGAACTCTGGACCTGGAAACAGAAAGATAGCGAGCTTCAGACAGTTAAAATTACAGAGATACTGTTAACTATCAATGTATAGTTTGCCGAGATGAAATTTAAAGAAGAAATATGATAAAGTTTACAAACCTTTCTTTCCAGCCTCCGAGAAAAAGTCAATGATGGATCTGATGACGCTTTTCTCTGGGAGGTAACTGAAGTCCTGTGGGACTGAGAGAGAAAAAAAGAAGAGTAAAACACATCTCAGAAACAAGAAGTTGCTGTTTTCTGTGGATAGACAGTAACTGGGCTTCAGGTATTCTACACATCACATGACTTTTCAACAAGAAAGGTCTGAAATACTGAACAGCTGGGCTGGAGTAAAAGAAGGAACGTGAGAAAACCACATGAGATGATTGAAGTGCTGATTACAGTACAATTCTGTTCATGTCGTGAACGCTGCACCGACCTGCTGTGTGACTGTGGCTGGTGGACATGTGGGCCAAATGCAAGTGACCCACCAGACAGGCACTGTTGGACTGTAAACCGATGGCTCCTGAGAACGTGATGATCTGTGAGACAAGATGCATGACAGGCAGAGTAAGGGAAAACTCGATAAAACAAATGTAGGCAGAAAGTGGATTGAACATCGTGGATCGTGATGGTGGATCATGGTGCCAGTATCAGCATACAACAGGAGCTACTCGGAAATACTACTGTTAGTGGCTTTACCTCTCTCATTTCTGTCAGACAATTCCCTACATATAAATAGTTTGTAATAATTTGAGTTAGACCTTGTCCTTCTCATGAATGTTGTAAATATTGTAATTTTGAACTTCTGTCTGTCCTGGGAGAGGGATCCCTCACATGTGGCTCTCTGAGGTTTTTCCGTGTGTAAGATTTAGGTGAAAGGGATCTATTGGCAGAGACTGAATATAAAATAATACTAATGATGTTTTCACTTCTGTGTTTCATCTAAATTGTATGAATTGTTGTTTTCTTTACCCTAGAATGGGCCCTTTATATTTAAATACTTTATATTTACATCTGGACGGGTCCTCTCAATGGAGGCAGCCATGTTTTTTACAGTAGCCAATGCTTGACAAACTAAACATCTTTTGAGTTTTTATGACAACTGAAGGTTTTCACAGGTTCTCTTTCATGTTTGGGAGGGGAGGGTGAGGTGAGGGCTATTCAGCTACAACATGCAACTTCACCACTAGATGTCAAGATGTTTCAGATGTTTTGGGGGCAATTTTTCATTGCTGAGGGTCAAGGGCAGATGATGTCACATATTTGTATATAAGATTAATTGTGATTTGTTAATATGAGCTATTGAAATAAAATTTGATAGATTGATGGGAAGTTTTAAATCGCTTTGCCAACATCATGTCAACAATCCAGTTATGTTACGCAAGACTTTGAGTGTAAGTAGGAAACATGGTGTAAAGGGAGAATCATCGGAATATTAATTATAATAACAAAGTTTACTGGGGATGAGTACACAACATTTTCCTGAGGGTGGCACTATACGACAGCTCAACACAGAACAGAAGGTTAATCCTCTGAGGAAAATGAATACGATGATGGGTCAACCAGAACAAAAACATTGTGAAATTTGTGAAGTTAGTGGTGATTCACAGAGGTAATAAGAGTTTTTTATCACTGTTTGGTAGAGTGACGAGTCTGATATAAGTTGACAGAGACAGACGAGTGCTCAGCTATAATAATGACACTGGGATGATTTTACATTGTTGATAAAATAAATGATATACCTGTGTGATGGCTCGAATGACCTCATTCAGTCGGCCCTGCTGCTGGGAGGAAAGCTCCAACTCACTTTTGAACTGTAAGACAAGACAAAGGTTTAGGATAAACTGTAACAAAAGTCATAGTCGCAATCATTGAAACACTCAAACACACACATTAATCAGATGTAATCAGATTACTGCCCTGTGGAAACCCTAAGAGGAAAGTGCCTTTAATATTTTTTTGTTTCCCTTAAAACCTTAAACATGGTATTTTTTACCTCCTGCTTTTTTTTGGTAGTTTTAATGCAAATCTTGGCCACAAGAGTTTGAAGTGCACCGCTACCCCAGTCTAACTTCAGGAACACTACTGCAATGTCTTTCTTTTGTCTGGAGTTGTGTTTTAATTTCTGCCACAGAGGTCGTAGGAAGTCAGGAACGTCTACACATTGAGCAGGTAGTGGTGGATACATGGGCCAAACACAGGACTTTCACTCAGTAGACCACGGTACAGACATCCCAATTCAACATCTGACTTAGTTCACTCATAATAATATTTTGTAATATGAAATATTGTAATTATTTTCCTTATTTTAGTTTGATACGTATACAGTATATAGAAAGAAAATGTCAAAAACAATTAACTTTTCTATTGGAAAAACTTGCCTCTCTAGGTTTCTATATTCCCTCATAGAAATAAGTGTTTATGGAGAAAAGATTCAATAAAATATTACAGCTACTAACATTTTGACTTGTAAGTCGAACCAGCACCCTGAACCTGAATCAGCTAAATGTAATTCAGCCATACATTTATTTTATTATTCACACCAGTGCTTTACATACAGTCAAAGTGTCTTTGTGAAAAAAGCCTGCAAGCGGTAATCTCTCATACAAGTGAGTAACATCTGCTTATCAACAGAACTCTTATTGTTTTGCTCTCATCAACAATACAAGTGAGGTTTGGGGGGGGTTTCTTACCTGAATGAGGTAACTCTCAGATCCCACTAAAGCCACCAGGCCGTTCACAGCAGCCAGTCGCTGCATAGTAGGACAACCCTGAAACACAAGGACTCAGCTCAAATCTATTTGTCACTCGGTGCAAATCCTTTCCTTGCACCAGAAGAAGATTGAATCTAAGGTATACACATCAACAGTGATGACTTTACGTTTACAAACTCCATTTTAATTTAAACTAAGATGGGTTGGACAAGGCTTTTCTTTAAAATTTCTTTCTGCCGCCTGCTGACAAAATCTTTCCGACAGTGGAAACGTATGGGCCAAATTTCATCACTATAAGTGTATAAGTGGTTGATTACTATAAAATAATTGCATAGCTTCTGTGTGATAGTCCCAGAACTTGAGGGAGAGATATCAGCGCCACATGCACACTGACTCAAAATGATCCCTCTAGCTGTGCATGGCTCTCTAGGCGTCTACCCCGGGCTTGGTGGCGCTGCCCGGGGTCCCTGGGTCAGCTCCCCGACTCCGTCTGCTCGGCCTCAGCCAATGGAGCTGTGCATGGCTCCCTGGGTGTTTGCCCCGGGCCGGACCTACCACCCCCGCCTCATTTTCGGCCAAGAAAAACCCTGCTAGTGTTGTATAAATATTTAATGCAGGTATAATCAGGAAAGAAACTGTAGTACCTCAGCCAGTAAGATCTTGATCCAAGCAGCCAGGAGTCGAGGGTGAATGTCCGCTGCTTTACCGTGACCGGACAGCGACAGGCCATGGACCACCAGCCCTAGAGCCAGAGAGAACCCTGGGGTCTGGACACAGAGTTTTTATTTTAATGTCAGTGATAAAGTGGATGTTATAACAGGCTGTTACACAAGATCAGCATGTAAGAATCAGGTGATCCTTGCGTCCAAAAGAATGTTTGCCCCAAATGTAATGAAGTTCCCTTTCGGCATTCCTGTTATATTCCAAACAACGTGAGGTCACTTGACCTTTGGACCTTGGACCACCAAAATCTAATCAGTTTATCTTTGCGTCCGAGAAAATGTTTGAAGACATTTACTCAAGCTGATCTTCAGATATCACATTTAAGAAAAACATAAAGGTACTTTGGGAGGCGACCATGACCTTGACCTTGGACTACTAAAAACCAAATGAGATAATCCTTTAGTCCAAATGCATATTTGTCCCAAATGTGAAAGGATTCCTGTAAGGCTTTCTTGGGATATCGCATTCACGACAAGAATGAACTGAGAACTGTCGCCGAAGTGGAGGCATAAGTGGAGGTATAAAAATAGACAGGAAGAATCTTCAATCCAAAACACACTAACTAATATGTGTGTTCATGAATACATGGATTTTTTGTTTCCTAACCCCTCACGACACCACACACTGACCTGCTGGCTCTCCTCAGTCAGGGTACGCACAGTGTTCATGACTTCCTCAGCTTTGGCAGCATCTATGAGGCCTCCACTGAAGGCCGAGACACCCACACACGCCACTGCATACGCCAAGACCTGCAACAACAGCTCATATTCAATACTTTTCCACAACTGCAACTCATTTTAGTAAAAAAACATTATTCAGTTTTGTTGCTGAACAGATGAAACCTTGGCCTTTGGCCTTGGATTTTGTTACATTATGCTTTATTCAAGCAAAATAAAGCTTGTTGTGTGCGGCTGTTGCACCTCCTGCATCATGCGCCCCTGCCCACTGCTGTCCTGCAGGCCTGAGAGCAGTTTGTCCAGAGTTTGGGTGACATGGACGTGTTGGTCCTTCTGTTCACTGCTGCACAGAGCTGCCAGCACCAGGCCCAGACCCAACATGCAGCCGGTACTGAGGAGAAAGAATGAAGAAGTAGAAGAAGAAGAATGGGTCATGAAACTAAAAATGAGCTATCAAATCTTCTTTATTCAAATTGTGGCAAAATATTTAGCCTTGCTCAATATATACTTTTACTTTCAATTACTCAATTACTTTTAATACAATATAAATAGATTGTATTTACAGCCGAACATTTTATAATATCATAGCAATTCTACAGTGACTGTCCACTTCCTATTCATGCTGTTGTAGCAAATCGGCTACAAGAGCAGTGGCAAGGTAGTTCACAATGAATTTAACTAAATGACCAAAATAATCATTTACACCAGACTCTAGACAAAAAGGCCACATTATATTTTAATTGAGGCAAATATGGCATTGATTCAATATCTGAACTGAAAAAAATTGAATTCTTTGTTCTTCCAAGAGGACGCACAAGTACATCACGTCTGAAGACAAAGCACTGACTTGTATTCCAGGTCGGAGTTGAAGGAGCAGCCTTTTAGAGCATCCAGAGAGCTGAGGAGAAGATCAGTGTCCTTCTGCACGGAGACGTCACTGAATAACAGAGACAGACAGACCTTCATCAAGCACAGCAGTCAGTTACAGTGTGTTTGAATCAGTGCTCTCAGCATTCACTCCCTACCCGAGGCGTTGGTGGTGCAGACTGGTCAGCACCATGCCCAGTGCGAGGCCAGAGTGGAACTGGACGGCCTGCGAGTCGTCAGCAGTGGTTGAGCCCGGCAGACCGGCCTTCAGGGCGGTCAGCACCTGGACCAGGCCGTCCCTCTGCCACACCACCAGCACGGGAACCAGCAAGGACAACGCGAGGCTGGCACAGGAGCGAGCGATGGCACTCGCTGTGTTCTCACCTGAATAGGAGCGCTGAGGAAGAGGAGGATATCAAATGTTTGTTACTGGTTCAGTGCTTTACAAGAGACTGCACGACTAACATGTAGTCAGAAAGGAGGAGGCAAAGCTCTAAAATACACAACCAGTCACATCAACCCATTCATACAGCGCTTCTATATTCAGCACTTTTTCTACCTGAAACCGAGTGCTATAGAAAAGAGGTTTTATTATTACTATTATTATTATTATTATTATGAAAGTCAAAAGATACTACAACATCCAGTGACTTACATGCATGAACCATGGGAAAACCTGTCCCCTGGCTCTGTAGCTGCTGCTGATGATGTTGAGCAGCGTCTCCAGCACCATGGACAACCAGCTGGCCGTCGGCACAAACTCTGGTCCAGCCTGCAAGTCAGGGAACAACATTTGTCGGGCGCCTTACATCCTTGTAATTTCCCCACTGGATGACCCCGTAGACTTACCTGCACAACCTCCTACTGAAACCATGTTCTTTGTTTGTTTGTTTGGTGAGACAGAGATATAATGAATTCATGAAAAGTGTCTCATTCTAGAGACACTGCCAAAGCAGATACACAGAGGAAAATCGAACAGGGCAGTGCCACGTGATGAATTCTCATCATGAAAGTTGGGCTTCCATAGGAACTTACCTGAGGGCTAATGTGAAGACACAACCCTCTTCGACTGTATATAAACATGGAGGCATGGCAGCTTCTTAAAGTGAAGCCAAACCATCTTGATCACCCCCTGGTGCCTGGCTGCAGCATAGGTCCTAATCCTTAAATTATTTAATAATACTAATTCTTTGGCTAATAATTAAAATATAGATTGGCTATTTTAATATGACTTCAACAATTCAACACAGGCAAAATGAAAAAATGAATTAATTTCGACAAAACAAACTCACCAGTAAACACCCTGCCCCACCTGATGAAAACTTCACATTTGGTGGTTATACAATGACAGAGATACTATAAAAGTAAGATGCTGAGTCGCTCACCCCGAGGCTGCCGTCGCTGTCAACAGGAAGGTTGCTCTCATACTTGGCGAGGACAGCGGCCAGGCCGCTCAAAGCCAGGATGGAGTTTCCCTGAACCACAGGACTGTCCCTGAAGAACAGACAGCACGTGTCCCACTGTTAGTTTCGACACTCAGTACAAACAGCATACAGATGTGAGCCACTTCAGACAATGATGCAGCAGTTCTGACCTAAAGTTTCCCGCTTGTAAAATAGCAAATGCCCCAAAAACAAATGTGCAAACGTGCAGTGCTATGGCAAGGTGAAATCTGTATGTGAACCCAAGTGGCCAATGTGGTAAATGGTCACTAAATAATATACCAATACTTTTGGTTTTCTGCTTTAACTTCACACTGTGCCTCAGGTTATACATCACAGTACCTTTCTGTTGATCTAAAATAGCAGTGATCACAAGCAAGATAACTCACTTTGTAGCGACTTTGATGACGTCTGTCAGCTGATCTCTGGCCCTGTCAGGGACGAAAAGGAGAAGAGGAAACAAGAAAAAGAGAGAAACATTCATTTGATTGTCAGGACAGGATGTTTTGCTAATGTACTTATGAATGAAGAGCAGAATGTGTTCAAAGTCGCGCACACGCACAAACGCACTTTTCATCTCAGGTACATCCATCACTTGGCAGTGCTTTGTTCTTCAAAGATGTCTGACGTACTTTGACAAATTTGAAGGCTAAGGCCAGTAAGTTCAATTGATAGTAGTACAGTATATTTATTTATATTCGACTGATGCTCTGAATCAATACATAAAATTGCATTTTCTTAAAATCATTTATTTCCATTCCAAACATTTATAATTAAAAAAAATGAGACCTCATTCCTTACAGGTGAGTAGTGCACAGAATAATTGTGCCTTAAGAGACATCAAAAGATGCAAAGTGCTAAATTCTGTATTTATTGTATTAATGAGAATTCATTGTGTACTTGTTTCTAACAAATGTACAGTTCATTCATTTTAATTTGAAACAGATACACAGTGTGCCATCCTCTGGATTTTCCACCTGACTGTGTTAGATTCTTTTTAATACTAAGCGTGTGTGTGTAGCAGTTTGTCTGTGTAAGTGATTCTCACCACAGCCAGGCACAGTGCTGTTTGTACTGCAGCTCCTCTGGATTTTCTTTGCCTTGTTTCTGCTGCATCTCCATGTCAGCACGTCGACCCTGAACACAAACACAAACAAAACCACAGGAAACAATAGATAACAAAACATTGTTTTTATTAGTTATAGATTTATGCAAGTCAACACGTGCAGTCAACACACTGTGTGTCAACACTGCAGGCAAACTTTTAAATTACAGTATGATATTCCAAAACATGAACAGTAAAAGTAACGCAAAGATAAACTGTTACACAGCAGTATGTCATGAAATATCATCTCCATTTTCCATGTGTGTTAAAAAACTATTTCAAAACAATTTTTTTCTTCATGGTTGACGATTCATAATGTGAATGTGATAGTGGTCAGTCTGAGAAGTAAAAAACAAAACGTGTGGAAAAGTCTGCAGTTCCCACTGTATATGCTCTGTATGGCCTTTGAAAAAAGCTAAAATGACAATGGAGTCGTAATGGTTATTTAAATATTCTGCATTCTGGGTCTGTTTAAATGATCATTTCACGATTTGAGGGAACAACTTTACTGGATTTTCAATTCTGCAGCCAGTTCTTATAATACACATTTTCCAGTCATCTGTTTAATACACCTCTAATTAACAGTGCCTGGAGAACATTTCCTATCCAGTCAGTTCTGATATGTAATCAGTCTGTCAGTTGGCAGAAGCACACACCTGCAAGACAGCATGGAACGCTCGGCTCATGAAACCCCTCCAGGCCTGGGGTAACAGGAGGGATCTGTGCCACTCAGACGGCTGGATGTTCACCTACACACCAGAATAAGGTAGAATGAAGTTTGAGTTTTTTTTTCCAGGTGTGGGAGGCAGAGGAAGGACAGGTTCCTGCTGCGTGTACCTCGTGGATGAGGGCTGTCAGGGTCTGCTGGAAGCTGCGGCAGCGGCTGATAAGGAAGCGATCAATGGGTTTGCCGGTGCGGTCCGTCTGCACAGGCAGCTCATAACTGAGCAGCAGTCCAGCTGTAACACACACACACACACACACACACACACACACACACACACACACACACACACACACACACACACACACACACACACACACACACACACACACACACACACACACACACACACACACACACACACACACACACACACACACACACACACACACACACACACAGAGTCAGGGTGGGCTACACTGTAGTTTCAAACTACAACTTCTAGTATAACTCTGCTGCCCCATCAAGTGAAGTGAACACATTAAATGTCTAGCATTTTTTGTGTGTGAAAAAAAATAACACAAATTTATGAACACAATTTCATTTAGGTACATGCAAAATGGAAAACACAAAATGAAGTGGAATAAAGGATTAGCTTTCAAAGTGGCTGTGGTTATGAGGTAATGGCCGAGGAGGTAGAGTGGGTCGTCCAATAACCATAGGGGTCGGCTGTTTGATCCCCGTCTCCCCCATTCCACGGGCCTTGGCCTAGATACTGAACCCCAAATTGCCCCTGACAGCTGTGGCGTCAGTGTGTGATTGATGTACCATAAAGAAAGTGCTGCATATAGATGAATTGTCTGAATGTGTGTGTGAATCGCAAAAACATTGTAGTCATCAAGACTAGAAAATATCTATATAAGATTCATTTCATTTTCATTTTAAGATTCATTAGCAACTGATTTGCATAAACACATACTTGATGCGTAAACAAAACATAAATTAATCAAATGTGGAATCTGTGCAACCAATGTGCAATATACCAACACTGATGCAATTCAGATAATGGCAGATTATCAATGATACTGTAAGTACTGTTTAAGATGAAAAATAAATGTCAGTGCTCTCTGGTGGACAAAGTAGAAACTGGCACTGCTGATTCTAAAAGATCAGCAGTTGTTCAAAGGTTGTTTCAGTAACAATGATTGTTACTTATCAGCCAACGTGTGTAGTCTACGGCCGATACAGATAAATGTTTCATTAAATAGAATAATAACATCATCTGGACATCAGTTTCCTGGCAAACACTCATGAGGTTAAAAATAATTACTTTCCACTTGAACATGGTGTCACAAAATATCTCCGTCCAGACAAGAAACCAAAAACGACTATAAATACTCTACAAACTTGCTGGGCCAAGAGATGGCAATAACGTTCACATCAACGATTCATTAAATACCAGAAAAGAAAATTGAGAGTATTCTTATTCTCCTTTGATGGTAGTCACTTCAAAACAGCCTAGCGTACTATGATATTCACAAAGCAAAAGTGGGCATGTGGAAGGTAAAATCTGCACTTTAGGAGGCTTTAGTAAAAAATCTCAGATAAGTGACTTAAAAAGCTATTTGCTTATGGACGAGAGTCTCAAACACAGAGGAGAGAGTTCATGTGGCAAAATCAAGGAAACAAATATGAATACATCATCCAACATAAACAAAGGATAATCAACACGGCTACTCATGTCAACTGAAAGATGTAACACATTGGGCTTCACACAGGTAGAGCAGACGGATTGAATCACCTGCTAGTCCAGGCTTCAGCCCAGGCTGCTTGTTTTTCTCGTAGGTCTTCAGCATGAACGCGGGGATTCCAGCCACCGTTTTACCCTGGTCCGAACGCAGGTTCCCCCCCCTCAGGGCAGAGAAGTACACCCCCCGTGGCATCTTGCTCATCTCCTGCTTCACCAGGGATGTCAAGAATAGCTCGAAGGCTGAGAAGAAAAAGTGCATCAAGATAAATATCTGTATGGAGGAGTTAAACATTTAAGGTAAAACTATAGTGCCGTCAGTTACCTTTCTAGTATTGTAAGGTAAAAACAATGGCAATGGTAAAGAACAGCAAATATTCACACAATCCGTTCTCTGACACAAACCCTCACTGGCTTCCCATCATACACTGCAATTGTGTTTAATGGGGTGCCGGGCATAGCAGGAAACACTATGGCATCATCCTGGCGCATGATTTTTTAATAAATCAATCTATTAAATTGTACTTGTATAGCCCATATTCATGAAACATTGTCTCATAGGGCTTAAAACTGTGCAAACTCATTTGTCCTTATCCTCAGCAAGAGTCAGGAAAAATTACCAATAAACCCTATTAATAGGGTGAACCTCATGGAGCCACATGTGAGGGATCGCTCTCCCAGAAAAAACAGAAGTGCAAAAGATGCAGCAAAAACAAAATAACAATATTAACAACATTAATTAGAAGAAAGTTTTTAACATAATTGAAATGTATGAGGTATCTTTGAGCAGAGTTTCAGTGTTGTTCACCTGGGAGAACAGATACAGGAGTGAGAGCCATCAGTTTCACATAAGATGATCCTGGGATGGACAGATCCTTCTCCTCCTCCTCCTCCTTCTCCTCCCCTTTTTCATCCTCATCTTTTTCAGGGAGCTTTATAGCTGGCCTGGCCTTCACATGAGACAGAGGAGCAGCAGATACAACAAGACCATGTCAAAACAAGCTTAAAAGATCATTACGACTGTGACACATTTTAACAACTGCACGGTGAAGAGAAAAAAGTACATCTACCATGAATCTGCTGCTAATTTAATCAAATCACTCATCTTTAACTTAGTTTAGCCGGTGTTCTAAAGCTAAACAAACTCACGTTCACATTATTTACTGGTAAATTTGAATTTTTTTTCTACGATTTCAATGTCTTTTTTTAAGGTTGGACATTTTGATAATTCAATGTAAAACATCTTTTGGCCTTTTTTTACAAGGCACTATAATGTATAATATGATAATCATTTTTCACATAAATTGTCATATAATGCTTTGCATGTAATTCTAGGAAGGAAAAGCAGGTGATCCCTACGTGCAGAAATATAATTTACAGGCAAATCTTGATTAATAGACTCAAGAGATTGAAGCAGTGGTTCTTACTGCCTCAGGGAGGAGAATTATTGTGTGAGCCGCTTCAGGAAATTCTGCCAAAGCCTTGTAGCCACAGCTGGCCACCTCTGGATCCTGTCACAAACACACACACACACACACACACACACACACACACACAGAGTGGGTATGTCTCCTGGAGCAACAGGATTTAAATGATCATGTCTTCTGACCCAGTGTTGATATAAAGACCGTGATAAGTGCAGCTTCAAGAAAGTCTTTGCCTTTGTTAAACCTGTGGACATGTTTACTTCTGCCATTTTATTTCAATTTGGCAGATTTTTTTCAATTTCGTTTCTAGCATCAGCATTTTTGTAACCATCAAAATAAGAGACACAATATGTGGAGTTAAAGTAGAGAAAAAAGTTTTGCAAAATTGCATAAATCATGGCAAAAATATTCTACCTCAGAACACTTCCTCTATCTCTCTCTCTCTCTCTCACACACACACACACACACACACAGAGACACACACAGCAGATATCTTCAGTACACAGACCTTGCTCACAGCATAATTCCACAGAAAGCTGACCACCTCCTCTTTCAGTTTCTGAGAAAAAGATAAAAAAGAGTGTTTAAGTCAACTGTAACTTTCTTAGTTTCATCTTCTAATCGTGGCTCACAGAAAAGTCTGATATCCAACTATTAACATCTTCTCGACAGCCACTTATCCAATGGTCAGGGTGTAACTGGAATAGCAGTGTCGCGTAGAGTGTTTTAGATGAAAAACCTTGAGAAAACTATATACATGTCAACTAATGTCAAGAAAAAGACAGAACTACTTTAATTATGGATTACCAACATGTGGAAGCCCACATATACAAAAAGACACAAACACACAAACAAAAGCTCTGGACGTGCATTAAAGAATTATTAGAAAAAAAGGAACTTTTAATGTAATAGATCAGATACCTCATACTCTTCTGATTTAACAGTGAGCTGAGGAACCAGAGCCAGAAGCTCAGCTACAGCTTTGACCATCAGTGGACGGGATTCACAGCTGAGCTCTGGCCCGAGACGCCTCCATGTTGAGATGATGTCCACGACCTGGAAAATAAACCTAATTAAATTCTGTGGAATGCAGCTAATAATGATATTGGTAAAATCTCAGCTAAGGTTAGATCAGCTTATTGAAACAGTGTATACAGTTTGAAAACACAATACTAATTTAAAGTAGGATATAAGGAACAAGTTGTTCTGCACAGGTGCAACACAACTAACAGGAAACACACACACACAGTCTGGAGAACCATCCTATGGAAGCTGAATAAACAAATAAAAAAACAGCTTTTAGTACCCCACCTGTGAAACGAGCTTCCTGAATACATGCAGAAACGGTCTGCTCACTTCAACCAGGGCTTTAAAATATATTCTTTATGGCTAACCCAAAAATTACACTCATAATCTCTAGCCATTTATTATCTTGTTATTACTTTTGCTTTTATTGTCTTTCAAGTGCAAGTTTAATGCCTTTTTAATGTCCTATATCTGTAAAGCACTCTGAATTGCCTTTTGTTTTAAATGGTGCTATCCAAGCACAATGGTGTGTTGTGTGTGTGTCCGTGTGTGTGTGTGTGTGTGTGTCCGACCTCTGCCCGGCACAGCTCCTGTAGTCCTTGCAGGGCGAGAGCAGCTGGGGTTGCCATATCTGGTCTGGTGCACTGGTTCAGAGTTTGCGTAATAGCAGCCAACATGTCACCTCCATGCTGGTACGGCCTAACAGAAGCACACGCCCACACAGATCAGTGGTATTCAATTAAAATGAGGAGGTCCAGATAGAGAAAATGTATCATAATGTCTAACTGGCATTATGATTCAGTGCAATATATATTAAATATGAGATGGATCAACGTCTATGTGTTGTCAACAACTGACTATCAAGTCAAAGAAAGATAGAAAGTTAACAAAGCGATAATATTGTAATAATATTTACAATCAGGGGTAATAAAATATACGTGACATGAGAATCACGTAAAACAGGGTAAAAATGTGCAAAATAAAGTGCTTAATTTGAGAAAAAAGCTTATATAAAAAGGTTCAATTAAGTTTCCCAAATTCATCTTATTATAATCTCAACCCATCCTAACAACTGAACAGCTTAAATTGCTTCAATTCTCTTCCTTTCTTCTCCTCTTATGTCCAACCACAACTTTTCTTGTTCAGTGAGTTTTAGTTTGTCCTGCCAGGATTTAAAATCTGGGCTAGAGCTGTGTAGTATTCTTTCACATTGCTGCTTTTAACAATCGCCATGGTCTCGGATCATGAGTGTTTTTGATTAAACGTCTGTGGAATACACATGTTAGAGTCTTTCCAGTCTTGATTAAAAAAACTCTGTTCACTGTGTATGTTTCTCTTTATGGATCACACAATGTGAAGTGGCTTTCCTCACTGTTCTCTGTCTCACTTAACACTGTACATCCTTCCTCTTCTGCCTCTCCCCTTTTCGGTGAGACACACACGTATGGTCAGAATTTGATTTCACTGATTTGATCGGCTGAGTGACGTCACATAGTTGATTTACAGCGTATGCAATCGGTCTGTGAGTTTTCTGTGCCGCTAAACCAGTGTCGCCAAGTCTAAAAAACCTGCGCCAGTTATAATAAAAACAATCTCTCGATATTTGACAATTCCCAATGATTTATCTGTTACAGGTTTGGGTTTGATAAGGACAGCGTCTGTGTCCAAATCGGTCCACCTATAAATGACCCTGAACTAGACCCTAATGCCATGTAAGTACCACTTCATCATGTGTGTGCATGCATGTGTTGGTGTTCCACCTCTCTCTGCAGATGTCCCTGAGGCAGGCAGCCCTGGCCAGGATCTGCTCCCACTGGGCGTCCCTCCCCACCACCACCCTGCTGTCCTGCTGACCCAGCAGACGCTGCAGCTCCGGGTAAACCCGGTCCTTACAGGGAGGAATACACACGAGGTGTCAGTAAGACTAGGAAGGAAATATAAAGATGGTCTAAATATATGAATATCATATAGAGATCATTTACTATCACAGACCTGTTTCTTCCAGAGAGCAGTCATGAGGCGCATTGCCACCGCTCTCAGCTTGGGGGCGCTGGCCAGCATGTGGAGAGTCTGCAGCACCATGGGGACACAGAGCTGGAACATTCAAGCACATGGTGTGTGTTAGTGGATACGATTATCCAAAGATTTCTGCATATCCTCACATCTGCACATACAAGGATTCTTTTGTTTTGTATTTTCTGAATAAGAACTACACTCTAATAAGAATCAGAATCTTCAAAGAGGATGCATGAATTGAATAATGGTGGTATGTGGAGAGGAAAGAGATGTGGAAGTGCAGTGGTTTATATTGCCATGTCATCTTCATTGTAAAGGCCAGAGGTGCTCGGTACCTTGTGAGTCCCGAGGTTTGGCAGGCAGTTGAGCACAGCATGAGCCACGTTTGGATTCTTGTCCTTCCCCAGTTTGAACAACAGAACAGGGATGAGGGAGGGGACCTGCACACACAAACCCACTTGTTCAGACAAAGGAAACATCAAAATTAAACCGGGGAAGGATTCTCCAGGAGCCTCCTAAATCCCAATACGCTATATTTGTAAACCAGCGTCTTCCATCCATCAATTATATCTATTAGTGTTGCGATGGGAACAGGAGCCAATTACAGTCAACACAATACAAGAGAGGCAAGGTTGCCATCTTAATTTTCAATACCCCCCCCCCCCCAAAAAAAAAGGTCCTTTGTCCTGGAGTTGAAGGGATTCAAGACTTTTCCTTTAGCCTGTGGTTTACTGGCACTTCAGTTTTTTCTTCACTTACTCGTTACATTTTTCTGTTAAATCATTTTCAGTTACAGGTCTTATATCAAGGTTGACAATTTCTCTGTTTCTTATGTACTGCATTCAAAAAATCTATATATTTCCTCAGAGAAGGTGTTAAAGATTCAAAGTGATGAACCCACGGGGAAATATCAAACAACTCTTTGGCTCAGTGGAGCTTTACAGCCTCTTAAAGCTCATTGTTTAGGATTGTGTGGTCAGTACAGTCACGGGCAGCTGAGAAAGCCAATGTCCACTACTGCTCTGCACCAGACAACAGTCAGAAAAGGTAAGCAACAAGCGTGAACCCTCAGAGCTTTTAGCAGGAGTCGGTGGAGACTAAACAAGAGCAAAAATGAAAATACAAGACTTAATATTCATCAGAGACTTAAAATGAATGTTAATATTGCTCTGTCTGCTGGATGTGTATATGGCCAGATGTTTGCTTAGTTTATGAGGAGGATAATATGCCAGTGTTGTATTTACAATCCTTTTAACTGCATTGACTTCCATTCACTGTGGCTGGTCTAACCAAAACCTTTTCCCTATAACCTTAGCTTTGACCAACTAATGCTGAACCCCTAAATTTAACCTAACCACATTTACCAGGACATAGAACCCGGCTTCGGTCTCCATGAGGTCTACTTGTGCTGACACGATCAGTTTTTATGCTGGAAGGGGTCTTTAAGAGGTAACAAAATTGAGTGCACAAACAGACACACACATTAAATAGCAGTTTAAATAATAAAGAGAATAATATTTACTGATGCACGTGTGCACACGCACACAGACTGGTATGTTTATGTACAGAGACCAGCAGGTTGAGCTGTGGAGACTGCATCAAGGTATAGAGATTTACCACCCCAGGTTATGGGCTCTCCCCCCTCCCTTTTCCCTGATGGTCTGACCCTCGGTCATGGTCTGCTGAGCCCCCCGCTCATTTCAGCTCACAACACTCTGGTCAATGAAATCCTTACAGACACAAGTTGGAATGAGGAGCCACGCAGGGTTAACACTACATAATTCCCTTTAGTGCTGGTGTCAAAAAACAAACTAGTCAGGGTCCTTGGAAACATGCAGCAAACATCTCCGCAGTGCCACAGCCTTAAATTAACAAAATGCACTTACTGCTGCCCTGCATCTTGGCTGTTGCATAGCAACCATTTCACCTGCACGGCTCGAGAGGAAGAGGGAGGGGCAGAGAGGAAGGAAACTGGGGATTTTTCATCAAGTTGAATCCCTGAAAGGTATGCTACTGATACTAAATCAATGAAATGATTTTCTAACACATCATAATACAAACTTAAGAATATATTGTTCTTAAAGTTCGATTAGTTTTGTTACTGGCACCATCTCCTGTAACAAAGAGACACTGCAGATGTGCTTGGAGTGCTTGTGGTTGCCAGAAGGCAGATGTGTAGGGATGTGATACCGTGAGGAGGGAAATTCAATGGATTCAAATATGCCAATAACCTTCTACCAACACATTAAACGACTGCACAAAGAGGCACTCTGGGAGCAATTAGACCAGCGGGGGGAATATTCCGAGGCGTCTAACAAGCCCGAGTAATGAGGAGCCCATAACACCATGTGATATTTCACATCATCTTCTGGAGCTAGTGACTCCATTTACAGTCCCACAGGGCCACAGGGTAGTCTGTCAGTTTAAACCTCTATCTCTCTCTCTCTCTCTCTTTCTCTCTGTCTTTATACAACTGCTGAACATCCAGCAGCTGAAGGCAGGTGAGGGCTGAATTTTAAAGTTAATATCAATAGCAAATTATGTCCAAGGAATGTAAGAATACCTACCAAACTCAAAGATTTAAAAAGATATTTTATCCATTCTGAACCACTAGGTCACCTTTTCTCCCTACTTTCCTTTCTGACTCCTGTATGTGATAGAACAGAGTATCTTGCCCAGGGTCAGCATGTGGACTGGAGAAGCCAGGCATCGAACCAGCGACTTGCTGGTCAGTGGAAAACCCACATAGTGCATTTGTTGTTTCTTCATTTAGAGAAAATATACCGTCCAGACTGCTGAATGCGGTCACGGCAGCGGATTTAACAGAACTCATCAGCGGCAGCCATATTGGTCGTTTTGTGTCTTAGCTCCGTCATTTATTTGTTATATTGTTTCCAATTGTCTGTTATGTGTCCAGTTGTTAGTAAGATTATTGCTCACATGAGGAATAAAGAAGCACAAGTTAAGCACATATCAGGGCGGCACAGTGGAGCAGTCGTCTCACAACAGATTCCATGGTTTTTCTACGTGGAGTTTGCATGCTCTCCCCTGGTCAATGTGGGGTTTCCCTCTGTATGCTGGATCCCTTCCACAGACATGCAGGTTAATTAGCTGCTTCAAAATTGCCAGTACATGGAAGTGTTAAAACATGTGTCAGGCCTGTGATATCCAGTGAGATCCCAATGTCTTGCATAAATGGGATTGGCTCCAGTCTGCTCTCTGTGACCCTCAAAGCATAAGGGGTGTAAGAAATGAATGGATGGATACAGACCTAGTTTAATGAATCCCTATGAGCTCTGCCACTACGTTAATCTGTATATTAAACTTGTTATCTTGATCCCCTTTTCCACTGGTCAAATAACCCACTAACACCTGATAACATCTGGCTTTTGTCGGCAGTGGGAATAAATTCAATCATCAATCACTCTCGGGTTCAATGACTATACAGCAGACATGGGGTTTTATCGGCTCCGATCAGCAGTGATGAAAACGTGACACCCGGGTGAACGCATTAATTTGGCAAGACAGCAGGGGGGGGGGCAGAGGCAAACTCTTCTACTAGCAATGGTGAAGGAGTTTAACAACTTATTTTAGGTGGTTTAAAACCCTTGGTTATTGGTATCTTAGCAGATAGCTTGCTTACAAATAAGCAGTGTGTAACTAACACTTATCACGATAATAATTACAGTAGTTCCCTTTAATAAAACTGGACTTAATGTAAAAAATCTGCAGAAAGTGCAGCTTTTCATTGAGGTTGTGTGAATTGAAAACAACAACAGATATGTTTCTACTGACCTTTTAACCTACTGCACTTTTAAGTATGCATTACTGATTGTATGATGTCTCTTTGTTGCTGATCTACACAATAATGACAAATGATGCCTAATTGTTTGTTTTTGTTTCTTGATGGTTATCTTGAACTGACCATGGGTGTTTAGAGTGGCAGTTCTGTAAGTCACTCTTATTCAAAAAGAGGTCTGTGAAGGATTTTTCCTTCTTTAGGTCTTGAGGTGATATCGGGGAGTGTTTCCACATGTCACTTACAAGCGAGAGCTAGAAGTAATAATTCTCTCTCTGTCACTAAAATAGCTGAAGAATCCAGCAGTTGAAAAAAGTCTCAGGGTTTGATTTCATGAACCTCAATTAACCACGGCAAAACATCAGCTATTATTAAATTGTTATTATTAATAATGTGTGTGTAGATATTTCCCGTTCAAACCTGAATATAGCTTATATTTTGACCTTTGTATAATTCTAAATATATTCACTTTTCCTCTTATTTATTTTAGATTTCCAAGTCTCAGAGAAAACTGGCTGTATTGTCTGCAGCAGCATAATGAACAAAGGTTTGTAATTGACGTACACTGTAATGTCTTTTTCACTTCCCTGCTTTTGCTTCCACTAAGCCCAATTATCCATACAAACAATCAGATCTGTCCCAACACATATCACCAACTTTTACATATTCAGATGACGCAAGTATTTGGGTTCATGCTTGATGTATTTTTAAAAGGCGAGAAAAGCAGGACATTACTCATTTGTTTTGTTTTTAGGTGTATTTTAGTTTTTTTTAAGTACCGTGGTCAAATATTTAGTCTGTTTAAAAGCTTATGAGGACAACTTTAAGTTGAGGTGTCGCCTCGTAATGAACTGAGCCGTGTGGATTAGCTACCTGGCAGGGGTCGGCTGCAGCGAAGGCCTGGCTTGCGTCCAAAGCCAGCTGGCAGACGTCTTCCCGGCCCGTGAGGATGAGATAGGTCACAATGAGGGTGAGAGAGCAGGGCAGGCGCTGGGTGGACGACACGGCCGAGCGAACAGACAGCAGCCATTCAGTGGCCAGAGCTGGATCATCTGCAACTTTACGCAGTATGGAGAGAGCCACGCTGAGCTCACTGTACCAGGAGCTGAGAGGAAGAGCCAATGGTGGACAAGGCTGAAGAGAAGAGGATGAAAGAGTAAAATTTGAACATTCCTTGATGCAAATAAGTACAATTCTACACTTCAACCTCCCATATCTCAGAATTGTAAATGAATATGAAAATGGAAAATCTGAATGACAGCAGGTACATGTATTTGGAGTTCCTTCCATCTAAAGTGAGGACGTGAAGAGGATTTTTAAAAAATACGATAAAAAGTGTTTAAGAAACAACAGTTTGGAAACAATACAGAAACAGGAGTCCTCTGTCGACAGCAAAACTAGCAACGTCTTCTACCTTTCCTCCTTATTCTTTCACTGTCTGCCTTTTTTTCTCATGCCGTTTCATTTAAAGCCATAATTCAAATTTTCCCAACATATCCTGCGATTGATTTGTTGTAACTGACTGCACCTGATCCTGTGTAAATGTGTGAGAGGCTGGACTGTGGCGAACAAAGATATTTCGCCCAGAGACAAAAACACATTTGTCTGTAACCAATGACAACTGCTCAGCGTTACCTGTCGGGGTTTATTCGTCTGCTTGCTGACGCTGCGGAGCAGGCTGTGTGCCAGGCTGTGGTTGAGTTTGTGTGTCCTCCGATCAGCCAGAGGCTCAGTGAGTTCTGCACAGGACAGCAGCTGCAGCACAGGAAGAACCAGGACTGGACTCAACCAGGGCGACAGCTCAGCCGGCTCAGGAGCCAAACTCAGCGCTGACAAGAAGACATCAAGAACAAATCTCATAAGTCAATAGTCAGTACTTTTCTAGTCTTCATGACCACTCAAAGTTTTGCCATCCACTCATTCACACTAACATTCACACAGAGCATCTATTCATACTGAAGCACTTTCTCTATCATACATCACCCGTGCACTGGGTTTACTATCTTGCCCAAGGACACTTTGGAACGTGGAGAAGGGGAGACAGGGATCAAACTGACGACCTTCTAGTTCATGGACAACCCGCTCTATCCCCTGAGCCACCGTTGCCCAGTTAGCACTCTCTTGGCAGATACATTTCTAACACGAATGCTATAATTCTGCTGGTTAGCTCGTGACTGACATTATCAAAGATAATTATTTTTACTGTTGTGATAATATTGCACAATTTCAAACTCATTGCTGCGAGTATTATAATCCTCTGTGCAGTGATAAGATGTGTCACCCTTCGCCGCTCAAAAGACACAAATTCATTTAGCTGAAGACAGTTTTACCCAGAGTGAGCAGGCTGGTCTGCTGAGCTGCAGGGGCCTCGAGCAGGAGCAGGGCCACACCCATCATCAGCTCGTCCAATGGCAGCTCCTACACATTACAAAATAACTTCAGACAGTGACGGTACTCATTCTGAACACACTACCAGTTGAGACAGTGATATTTATAGCTGGGTCCAAACAATTATCATAAATTCTGGATTATGAGAGCGATCGTTGCAATGTCACCTGTTGGCAGGCGGGCAGGAGCTGCAGCAGCAGCTTGAGAAGCGGCCGACAGTCTCTGTTTAACCTGAGGCAGCGCTGACAGGCACACAGCAGCTGCAGGAGAAGCCGGGCTCTCTCAGTCCTCCACTGCTCCTCCGGGGCCCGAAGGAGAACCTGTAGCAGAGCGTTGATAAATCCACACAGCTCCAGCACCGCCTCCACGCTGTTTACCTGTCAGCACAGAAAGAACACCTCCATAACCAGATCAGACAAAACTAGAAATGATGGTCAAGCTTTATTTATCGGCCAATAATTCCACAAAAAGGTTCTCTTCACTCAACATTTTTTCTCGGGGCAATTCTTAAAACTACAATATTGTATCTGGCATCCTTTTAGTTGTTTTAATGGCATGAGATTTGTTTGAAGAAAATCACTGCTTTTTTTCAAGATGATTTTTGAAACTTCCACTGGGAGTCACCAAATTTGGAGATTCTTAAAGCCTACACCCGAGTGCTTTTAAGTGGTAATGGAAAAGGTTTTTTAAACAAATAAATAATAATAATTATACCATTAATGTTTAAATCGGTTCCCTATAAAAGTCACTTTGATTTTGCCATGCTTTTCTAGCCACCAGGTGCGAAATCTCTCTGGGATTCTGACGGCTCAATTTACAGCACAAAAGAAGTGCATCTGCTGTTGCTCAACCAGAAGAGGAAGATGATAATGCTTTTGTTTCCCCTGGTAGCTATCACTAGCTTTCCCCAGATAGCAGAGACAGGGAATCCACTGGAGTAGCTTTGGAAACTACATGGAAAAATAACTGTTGTCAGGGGAGGCAAAGGAAAATATTTAGAGGAAGAAGGAGGTTCAAAACCAATGTATTATTGGAGCTTTATTAGTTTTACCAACCTTTGTCCAAGCATTGAGAACAGAGAATGAGTTGGTCTTTGCTGCAGCAGATTATTTTGTTAATTCAGAAGAACTGAGCAGATTTCATTTGTTGATTCTACAAAATAAAACTTGTTAATTCTCGCAGGATTTTGAGGTATCATTGTTTTTTAGTTTCATCAAAACCAAATCATAAAAGACAACTGTACCATCAACCTCCGTAGCAAGTGCTGTCAGTAATACCACTGTGAAATGCTAGGTGACACTTAGAAATTAATCTGTTTCCGCTCTCCCTGGAAAGTTTTCATAATTAGCAATATTTGAGAGATGCCATTAAACTGATGATACAAATCCCCCAAAAATATCATTAAAAAGCACCAGTGTTTTTTCAAAAAAGTAAGAGACAGACTGCATTGTTATTATTAAGGCTGGTGCAATTGTTTAAAACCAAGTTTAATTTTGAATTCAGTAAATGTTCTGTCGACACAGGTGATGTGACTAAGAGGAAACCTTTCGCTTCTCGCTTTACTTCAACAAACCAATCAAAACAAACTCTCGTGAATAACTGACTGAATGCACACGATTCCACCATCCCTGCGTCACCTGCATACGTGGAACCAGCTGGCAGAGGAGGTGCAGCAGGCTGTCGGACACCGTGCAGGGCTTCTCCTCCTCCTTTGCCTGGAGGACCGATGCAGCTCCTGGATGTACGGAGAGCAGCACCCGCAGGAGACTGTGTCGGAGGAGGGCGTGCTGGGGCTGCTGCTGAGGTTCACAGTACAGATACTGCAGGAAGGGGGCCAGCATGGTAATGTAGGCTGGTTCATTTCTGTGGTGCATATATAAACATAATGAGACATAATCAGTAGCATCACATAACGTTGGCTTATATCAATCAATGCACTGCTCGGCTGGTGTCAGACCAAGTAAAGATGCTGGAGCAAATCTTAATGAAAGGAGCACCCATACATTCAAACCTGTAAAAAAAAAAAAAAAAAAAAAAAATCCTTTAAAAGCTTTTCTGTCAGACACCTTAAAATAAGTGCTGCTGCATTCACTCATAACCTGGTCATGCCTCAGTGGAGGTCTTTGACTGAGAGCCTGCATATGCAGATGCTCTTTTCATTAAACCTCGTGAAAAATAGGAGGTATTCTATACCCTCAAACAGTGACCAAGTTCTTTTATTCCTCAACAGGCCTCGGTTTGATAAATATAATTGGTCATATTGCAGTTGGAGGGTCTGCTTTTGATCTGCTCCAGTTTGCCCATTACGTTGTTAATACAAACAGAACACTTCCTGTAACAGTTTCTGATTATTTCAGACCACAGAAACCCTTAGTTTTATTGTGAAACCATTCCAGATGTACAATATGCAACCACAGTGAGACGACAAAGCAAAGTAAATCACCACTGTACCACCATCAGTATGTAGTGTTGAAAATAGCCTGATTATACTGTTGAACTTATTAAAGTGGTAGAAATTTGTCTTTTGCAGTAAAGACCAAATATTATCTGTGTGTGCGTCCTCCTCTTCAAAAATTCCAATTTAAATGTGCACTGTAACTTGGTCTGTCTTTTTTTAAGATAAAAATAATAAAATATTTTAGTAATTTAAATCTTATTATACAACTGTAGGAAAAAAAAATCTTAATATTGCATGGATGCTGTTCTTAAATAAGAACAAATCCCAGATAAGGAAACATTGGTGAATGTTAGAATATTTTCCATACTGTAGGTGCTGTGGGTCGTATCTGTATGTATTTGTCATTAATGCACAATAACAGCTACCAGTGGTGTGATGAGTGATTTGGGATGGAGACTCTGAAAGGTATTGACTGAAGGAGTGGGAGACTCGAGGCCTCTGTTGCGGCTGACCTGTCAGCAGCCTGCTGAATGAAATCATCCATCTCCAGCAGCAGCACTGGCCAGCAGTCCACTCGGTTCTCCAGGGCCGTGATGTACGGGTGAGGGCTGTTCCTGTAAAACAACAGGACACAGCAAAGAGCATATTCACACCACAGACAGATCCAGTGTCCCAGGTCTGATTTCATTCTCGTGCATGTGACCGACGTTACCAGATTGTGTCAGGTAAAAAGATAAGTAATCACTCGAGTTACTACCATTCACTCTGAGGGGAGCATGAATGCTAAATGTTAAAAAGGTGTGTCGAAGTAATTTGGGGACCTTGACCCTTAAGAGACATCATAATATACAGTAGCAAACTTTAAAATAAGTTTTATAAAGGGAACATTTTGACCTGACAACAATAAAACAACAGGTTTCATCCTCTAGCGACCATAAACCATGTTCACGGAAGCCATTCATGCTCAGGCTGGAAAGCTCAAAGGAGAATAGTGTTGTAAAGCTTAGGTCCAGGTTTATATAAACACAGAGCATGTGACAAACAGCTGAAAAGACAAAGTATGAAAACAGAGGACCATTTTTCAAGTTGAAACAATACATGTGATAGTGTGACACCATTATGTGAAAGTAGTCTACGGATTTCTGGTAATGGTCATATCATGGAAAACCATTACCCTTCTTGATTAAAGCCCCCTTCGTCTTGAATGGCTTGTCAGTGGATAGCATCTCTTAGCCCTTAAACAAATAACATTTTAATAAGTATTTTCCAAAGACTTTGTTTCCTAAACAGACATGTTTTCAATTCATGTCAATATACCATGGAAAACAATTTTAGATTTGATTGATTTGCCTAAGATTTACTATATGTATATAATTGTGCTGTGGAAACTATGGAAACATATTTTTGTTTATCATTTGTAGCTTTTCAAATTTAATACATATCACAAGTTTTTATTTTCGTATGTGACTCAAAGGCTGATTTATAAAACATCTTAGTTCTAAGCACATGAAAAAATAGTTTTTTTTCCTCGTATTTATGGAAGGATAAACAAACATATATAAACCCTTTCTGTAAAAAAATATCAATAAATAAAAATAACATTGACTCCAACACTAATGTTTACATGTCAGTTGAGGCTATTGATTCAAACAGTGCATCTACTTAGATAGTGCCTAATTTGGACATATAAACATAACATTTCAGACAAATTAATAACAAGAAGAAAATAACTGCAAAGGGAAGTTTATGTTTCTGACAATTAAATAGGACTTAAAAATAGACCCCTAACCCTAACCCTAAAATCCTCAGTCCCACCTGTACCAGGCTTTCAGTCTCGAGCTTTCCTGTGAGTATGAACGATAGCCTCCATTATTCTTGAATATATGCAAACCCATTAGGTCCAGACAAAACACTGGGGTCAAATCCAAGGTGAAGTGTGAGCGTATTGTTAAGAATCCAGCTCACAGACAGGCCAGAGGTTACCTAAGAGGTTCAGCGTGTTGGGGGGTGGACACCACCATCAGCTCCACTTAACCAGTGTGTTCCATCAATCATCATGTTTAGGTGTGGGAGGGAAGTTCAGTGACTGAGCTTGTCTGTGCCTGTGGCAGCCTGCAGTAAGAGCTGGATTCCTGTCTTCCCGGATAACACCACATGAATATGGTGTTATCTGTCTGACCATCTCTAACCCCCCCCCCCCCCCCCCCGCCCCGCCGCCTCCTCAGGTTCCCCGTGGCCGTCTCAAACCTTCGGCTTCAATACAACTCCCATCCATCAGCCTCTCACACCGTTCACTACTTTTCAGCCGCCACACAAAGGAAGAGGCAGGAAGGGAAGACAGAGACCTCCCTCCTTTTGGTTCAACTCCAAGTTCACAGCTGAATAAAAGTGCTGGCAGACAAATGAGCCAGGTAGAATCTATTGAAACGCCGAGCTTCCTGTGGATGTCTGCAGGTTACACCGATCTCTTAGGGGAAGCTGGGGTTGGACAACAGACCTGATTCATTATCTGACAGCATGACAGCAGGCAAACACAATTAAAATATCTTCTTGTTTCTAATCTTTTAATTCTTTGAACCACCAGGAAGTTAAGATCTAAATGAAAAGCATAAGTATGTATTTTAAAAGCCCAACTTTTGTGTTGACTAAGGCTGATTACCAAATAAAATTCTCATCCTTGATTTGTTAAAGGTTCAGTGTGTAGAATTTTGTGACATCTAGCTGTGAAGTTGCATGTTGCAGCTGAACCCCCCTCACCTCACCCTCCCCTTCCAAACATGAAAGAGATCCTGTAGTAGCCTCAGTTGTCATAAAAACTTAAAAGGTGTTTAGTTTGTCCAGTTTACAAAACTGTAAAAAACATGGCGGCCTCCGTAGAGAGGACACACTCCTGATGTAAATATAAAGTATTTAAATATAAAGAGTTTCATTCTAGGGTAAAGTTGCTTTGGATAAAAGCGTCAGCTAAATGCCATGTAATGTAATGTAATTTAAAGTTAATAATTCATACAATTTAGATGATTACACACTAGTAAAAACTTCACTTGGATTTTGTATATTACATTTCTGCCAATAGATCCCTTTCACCTAAATTGTACACACTGGACCTTTAATATTTTCAAGATGCAGCTCACCCAATGTATATACAGAATGAGAGGGTGACGTTCCAGACTGGGTATGAACCAGAGCATCTTTGAAACAATGTTTGTGTTTTCCGGCTGCAGATGAACACGGCAGAGTTCATTTAGAAAGTGTCACAGTTACATACAGTAGTTTGTCCAGAAAGCCACAAAATGTTTTGATTTGTAAAATGTCTGACTCAGAGCCAGAACTGACCTGGTTTCTGACTGTAGCCTTATTAAATATGTTTAGGTCAAGAAAGTTTACCAATATCAGCTGATATACTGCATTGATATTAAAACTTTGTAACAGTCAAATATTGATAAAGGCATTTCTCAGCCTAGTCAGGTAACTATGGAGTGGAGACAAAGGATTGTCTATTCAAAGTTGAGTTTCTGTGTGTGACCTCTTCTTTGTCTGTTTAGCTGCGAGTGATATTCTGGCTCAAGCTATTTACCTAGGCTTATTATAAACCAACCAAAATACGTGGTACCTTCTTTAAAACGTTCCAAAGAACTAAGGCTTTATCAGCATAGCAATTGGGAACTTTATTTCATTTCAAATGTGCGATGACCTTGTCACTGTACTTGAGCAGGCAGGCCAGGGACACAGAGTATCTGGGAAAGCCTGCAGGGGACAACAAGGGACAACTTCACGACTACAGCTAGATCAACATCACATGAGAAATGAGCTGGTGTGGCGGACTGAGCCCTGAACCTTCCCTGATCCTGCTGGGTGCTGAAGTGGCTCAGAGTCTCCGTGGCAGATTGCACAGGGCAGCGGCAAGCAGACGGTCAACAATGGGCACCAGTGTGCATCCTCCATTAATCCCGCAGCATTTACAGTTACCCAGCAGTGCCAGGTCCAACAACCAATGGTGGGCCAGACTGCCAGGCCAACGGCGCCACCCTGCTGCCCACAACACATTCATCTTCCCACCGGGGAGGTAGAGACCGCCAGACAGACGCAGACAGCAGAGACAGCGATGAAGACAGAATGAGAAAGAAAAGGACAATGGGAAGGAAGGAGCAAGAGAAAGAAGGGATAGAGCTGTGGAGAAAGAGAGGTTAGGAGGGATCAAACAGAGAGAGGGAGGAGAGGGTGGCAGAGGTAGAGGAAAGAAAACATGTAGAAGGAGGGAGGAAGGGAAACATGGGGGGGGGAAGAAAAAGAAAACAGACAAAGCAGCTCAGTCTTTTTATCACCCGCTGTAACTGATTAAGGAGGCCCCAGGATCTTGGCAGAGGTGCAGATATAAGGGTGGAGGAGGAGGAGGAGGAGGAGGAGGAGGAGGAGGAGGAGGAGGAGGAGGAGGAGGAGGAGGAGGAGGAGGCGGCTGCGTACAGGCTTCAGCAGGAGCACAGAGCGGCACTATATCAGGACTGAGGATATCCATCTACTCTGTATAGTATCTATCTGTATTGTCAAGTTTCACCTGTTCTCTTTTGCACTGAAAACCCCAACAGTAACAAAGGCATACACTTATACTGTTTCACCAAACAGCTGAAATGTGGTTATTGGAATTGGTAAAGAATTCTGACAGGGCAGGTCAAACAATCAGGCAGCTTAACAAGCTAACAATTAGACAGACTATCTAAACCAAATAATGAGAAAACAAATAAATGGCACCAATTATCCTTCATTCATTCATTCATGAAAGGTGTGACATCTGATTCTTCAATAGTATTTTAAGAAATTGGCTTATTTGGTTTCTGAGCGTGAAAGTAGAAGATCAACACCAATTAATCAATCTCATGGCCTCCAAGTGCAACACTTAACAGACATAGTTAGCCGAGCTTAGCGTAAAATATGTAAGCATGCAATCTCCAAAGAAAATTTGAAGCTAACTGGTTTGGTTTGGCTTAAATGAGCTAACCTTTATCCGAACTTTATCTAACCCTGAAGCCAAAAAACATAGCTATTAAAGATTTATATATTTTTTTACGTTGCAGCAAAGAAACTGGAATTATACTGTATGTGCATGTTTTTGTTACATTTTAGGACCTTTTCCAGCACACATACTGACCTTGTCAGAACCAGCAGACCTCATGGGGACCAAACCCTGGTCCTAATGAGGAAAAACTTTATTTCTCAGGTCGTGGTTAATGTTAGGCGTAAGATGTGAATTGTTAAGGCTCGGCATGAATGGGTTGCGGGGGGAGTGTGTGTGTGTGTGTGTGTTGTGCATTAATGGGTTGAGCTTAGCTACCCCATGTGTGTGCACAGCTTAACATGCTACAAAGAATATCAATACAAAATCATATGACAGCGACAGACCTGATGGAGTAAGGACAGGCGAAGTGGGATTCTCGGTCTCTCTGGTCTGCTTGCATCTGTAGTAGCTGTCCGATGACCTTTATAAGCCCCTGGACATTTCTGTTCACAGTTCAAGTACAAAAACACGAAACAGAAGAAGGTTATCAAATCAAAAAGGAATAATTTGAGAAGAACAGTAATGTTTTTTCTTTGTTCTCTGGAGAAAGCTGAGAGAATTCTAAGAGCTGAAGTTAGGACATGGTTAGTGCAGCTTAGCAAAACTAATGGAAAGCTAGCACAGTACATGTCTAATGTAAAAAAAAACTACTTCTACTAAAATCGCAATCTCAATCTCCCCAATAATAGTATAACCCTAACCCTAAGAAGAGCAAAACAAAATGTTGTGCTTTTACTTTGAGGAAAATTGATCTAACAGGAAGTCATTATGTGAACGTTGTTGCTATGGAAGAGATCTTCACCCGCAGACAGACATTTGTGGAATCAGTAGTTAGAGATCATCTTTAGAATTGAAGAACCCAGTATTGTCAGTACATTAATGGGAATTTCCCTTTTGTAAAGGATCATGCGATCGAGACCGGGTGTGGGTGTGTTTGGTGTACCTGGCAGAGGGCAGGAGGTTGAGGACACAGTTGAGGATGTAGTACAGGTCTGCGTGGCCCTGGTCCACCAGCAGCACCACGGCATCACAGCAGGACGAGCGCACCAGAGCACAGTCACTGCAGCACTGCTGCCACAGAGCCTCCAGCGCCGGGCCCTGATCCACACAACAACACAGTCAACCAAGGTCTACATAAACTCCTGATCAAAATCTTAAGACCAGTTAAAAAATTGCATGAATTTGCATTTTGCACTGTTGAATCTTAGGAAGGTTCTAAGTAGAGTTTCAAAATGCAAAAAGAAGAAATGGGAACAAGAGCCCAAAAGTTGTGAGCAGTCAATTTATTGAAAACAACAATTTAACTGAAGTAGGCTGTCCATCAGCTGATCAAAAGTTTAAGACCACAGCTCAAAAAAAAAAAAAAAAACCTCCTAAAACAGGAATTAAAGTGTCAAAAACTGACTCAGTAATGAGTAGCTCCACCATTATTGTTGATCACTTCAAAAATTCGTTTTGGCATGCTTGATGCAAGTGTTTCCAAAAGGCTAGTGCGAATGTTGCGCCAAGTGGTGAAGATGGCTTCACGAAGGGAATCCAGTGTCTGGAACTGAAGTCCATTTTTGTAAACTTCCCTTGCCATCCATCCCCAAATGTTCTCAATTGGATTAAGATCAGGGGAACACGCAGGATGGTCCAAAAGAGTGATGTTATTCTCCTGGAAAAAAGTCTTGGTCAGATGGGCATTGTGAATTGGAGTGTTGTCCTGCTGAAAAACCCAGTCGTTACCACACAGACGAGGGCCCTCAGTCATGAGGGATGCCCGCTGCAACATCTCCACATAGCCAGCTGCTGTTTGACGCCCCTGCAGAACCTGGAGCTCCATTGTTCCATTGAAGGAAAAAGCACCCCAGATCATGATGGTGCCCCCTCCACTGTGCCGCGTAGAAAACATCTCAGGTGGCATCTCCTTGTCATGCCAGTAACGTTGGAAGCCATCAGGACCATCAAGGTTAAATTTTTTCTCGTCAGAGAATAAAAATTTCTTCCACCTTTGAATGTCCCATGTTTGGTGCTCCCTTGCAAAGTCTAAATGGGCAATTTTGTGGCGTTGAAGGAGACGTGGCCTTTGAAGACGTTTCTTGTTTTTGAAGCCCGTCCTTCGCAGATGCCTTCTGATGGTTATTGGGCTGCAGTCAGCACCAGTAATGGCCTTAATTTGGGACGAGGATCGTCCCGTGTCTTGACGGACAGCCATTCGGATCCTCCGGCTCAGCGCCGGTGAGATTTTTTTGGGTCTACCACTTGATTTTTTTGTTCCATAACCCTGAGGATCTTTTAAGAAATGCAAAATGACTGTCTTACTGCGTCCAACCTCAGCAGCGATGGCACGTTGTGAGAGGCCTTGTTTATGCAGTTCAACAATCCTACCACGTTCAAAGACGGTGAACTTTTTTGCCTTTGCCATCAAGAGATCTTCACAGTGTGATTACTTGACAGGAAATTACATGGAATCCAAATTTTTGCACAGATTTTGGCTTTTAAAGGCTGTGGTCTTAAACTTTTGATCAGCTGATGAACAGCCTATTTGTGTTAAATTGTTGTTTTCAATAAATTGCCTGCTCACAACTTTTGGTCTCTTGTTCCCATTTCTTCTTTTTGCATTTTGAAGCTCTACTTAGAACCTTCCTAAGATCCAACAGTGCAAAATGCAAATTCATGCAATTTTTTAACTGGTCTTAAGATTTTGATCAGGAGCGTACAAGGCTTAGCTTAAAGGCACCACAATGTGGATATTTATTTGGTTGCTGATGTTACTTAACAGATCTACTTTGCATTAACAATTACTTTACACTTGCTTCAACAGATTCTGTCCTACTTCCACAAGCTGATATATATAGAAAACTAAAAACTCAGATGGAATCCTCCCAAGATTCACTCCCATCTGTTCACCACCTCCAAACAATTTTTCGATGAGTAACTCACCTGAGGGGACGACTGTGTGATTTGCCCATTTTGCCCTTTCTCCTTCAGCACAGCAGCAACAAGATTTCTCACCGCCTGGAAAACAAAACGACGCCCAAAATGTACAGTTAAAATATTTTTTGAGCAAACGTGCGGTTTAGTCTTCCCAGGGGCTGCGATTCCTCACAGCACCTTTGCCTGAGTACGATGGGGAGATGCTTACTGTGAAAGAAACCTGTGAGCTGGTTAGATCATGATGGAAGAAAATTCATAGAAGAAGCTTTTAGAGAAGCTTGGACCCTGTTCAGATCTGGTTTACACTCCATGCTGAGTGATCCGATCACAAGTACGCAGTTCTAAGTACCGGTGTGAATGCATCCAAGACGCCTTTGAGATCTGATCACATGTGACCCAACAGACATGAAGCTGTCTGCGTGTGATGGGATCTATCGGGACAGACGTTAATATCAGGTCTGAACAGGGCCAGAGATCCTCATCAAGCTAACACTGCTTTATACTGCCCACTTCGGTAGGTCCTCCTGCTCGCAGCGCCTATTTAACCCTCATTGAACTTTCATAAAAGTTACTACAGGTGTAAACATTTTATGAGGTAACAAATTATAATCACGATCTTAGGTTAATTAAGTGACTTGCCTCTCCAGTGTGACACTAAAGGGGCACCTGCACTGTGAGCGTTTGCTTCTTCCCATCCTAAGACACGGGTACCATGTCCATGGTTACTATGGTAAAAACTAATTTGAAAGGGTCTATCCTGGTGACAGACCATTCATTTACTGACAAAAATAACAACTAATAACAGGGCTAAATAGTGGAAAATTGTTGATTGATTATTAAGAGAATACACATCACCATGACAGGATTTCACAGCCAGATCTCTTGCAAGTGTTGAAAGAATCAAGCTGAGTCAAAGTGAATAAGCTTGGTTAGTGTAAAAATTTGTGAAGAAGACAAAACTAACGTGTTCGTCCTCTGTGTATGTCAGGAGGTAGAGCAGGTCGTCCACAAACCAGAATGTCAATGGTTTGATTCCTGGCTCAGCCTGACATCTTTATGCAAATCAACACGTGTCATGTGTGCAAGTTGAGACCAAATTGTGTTGTTTTGACCCAATCTGACCTTACCAATTGAAGAAAAGTATCAGTCATGATGTTGTGGTCTGTTGATATTTTAGCAATAGCAACAAACAAATCAGTCCCATGGACACAAATAAGAGCAAAACTAGGATCATGATAGGATAGTGATACTGTAGTAGGGATGGGACTTTACAGGAGTTTTCATGTTCAAGTATTCATAACGTTATTGAGCAATTATTCGAATATTCATGACCCCCCCCATGTTTTTTCCCCCACCCATCACCCCCACACGCATTTTAGGTCAAACACGCACACAACAGGACTGATATTTCTCAAAAATAGCTTTATTAAGCCCTTAAGGACGTATGTCGCGAATTCGCCTCAAACCCCTTCCGGTCTGAGTGCCGCCGAGGTGATGATTGTATCCCACTAATGCCTGATGGTGCAGATACTACACATACCTAGGAAGGTATTGGAACCACTCTGCCGCTCTCTAGTGGTCGGAGTGGATAATACATCCGGTGGAGGAAACCGGAAGTGCAGCTCCGGAGACTGTGTAGATTTAGCCTGCTACATGTGGGGATTTGAGCAAATTTGAGTTGCACAAAGTTGTGCTAAAATAAAAAATACATACCAGCTCATTGGTTGCTTCTTATGCTAATATATATTGAAATAGACTGCATGTGATGAAAATTGATGATGTAATTAGCAGATTTCGGTTTGTAGCGAATTCGCTACATCAGGCACTTGGGGCTAAAAATAGACTTTTTTTTTTTAGGTAAAATATCGTATAAAATATAATTCCTGTGCATATACTTCACATTTTTTGAAGAATATAAGTATAAGTATTCTTATATGATTGTAAATCTGATGTTTGGTTCATCGAATATATATAATATATATAATAATGTATAATACCCAGGGACTACAGATGAAAATTGGATTATAGCTTACTCTGGTACTGCTAAGGAGCTGTGCATTGTCCTTATCAAACCAAAATAAATATAACTTTGCAGATATACAGACTATGTACAACTGTTTGTGCAGAGTAAGTGTGCAACATTGAATTATGTGCAAAACAGAATACAAATATAATGCTAGGATATAAATGCAATTTCTGCCCTTTATTGACGGCAGAACTAAATGGACGCATCAACGTTCTACGGGAAGCGAGGGTTACATGATGGAACAGCAATGATTGTACAGAAACATGTTGTTATTCAATTTCAAGCAAAAGCAGGATCAATATAATAATCTACATACCAGAGACTGGAAAATGTGTTAGCGACATTATGCCTAATGTCGCTTATTTGCCTCATACCTAAATTTATATCTATTGTATATGCTATATTAAAATTAACAATCTCCACTTCCGACAGGATTTTAACAGGTAGCGATTGCAACGCATCACTGCCTGGCTACAGCATAGACCTTTGAAAAATGAATAAATAATAATAACATTGGAAAATAATTTTAAAAAGAAATAAACACAGTCTAATGACTTACATCCATCCTTTTAAACGTCAGGCTTCCCGACGCTGGCGGCAGCCTAGTAATTGGAGTTTTAACTTAGCCTACGCTACTTAACGTAAAACTATGAGCAAAGGTGACTGGTCATCAGACTGGACACAAATACACAAGAATAATACAGAACCTGGCTTAATGCCAAATTAGATAATTGTTTTAAACTGACAGTCATGGCAACTTATTAGTGAGATGTAGGCTATAGCTACCTTACAGGCTACTCCACTGTAGGCTCTGAGAAATGGCTAACAAACATTAGGCTATTAAACAACTGCCTGCATGGATTACCTATCACAGGCCCATCTATGTGTTCTTGTTCATGAACATCAACATATTCACATGTTGTGGGGTAAGATGTGTGCGCAGTTGATTCACTGTCAGTCCGCAAGATACCAGAAGATGTTGTTCTCATAATGCGCGGGACTAGAACGATTATTCATTAGGCTTGGATTTTTATTCGAATAAATTCTTAATGACGAATATTCGAATATTCATAACCAACCCTCTACTGTTGTGTTTCAGCAGACGCCAGCTGAGCAGGAGGCCATTCATTTGTGGCCAAGGACACATTCGCGTTCACACACACAGCAAAAATAACGTGGACACGTGGCACAGATTACCTCCGACTGTGGTCTGGCATGATCGGATTGCAGGTGTGTTCACACCTGTACTTGTTGTTGTCCACTTGTGAATGGATCACAAAACCCACGTGTTGATATCAGGTGTACGGGGTCCATGACTCAGCAGCTTACCTGTGCTTGTACGACGGGGCTGGGAAAATCAAACCGTATCTTCAGACCCTCCATCGCGGCTGCAAGTCATACCTGAGAGATAGAAACCCAATTAGAGTCAGCGTACAAAACGCACTACGGGTAGACAGTGTTAGTACTAATACTTTTGTTCTCTCAACTCCCAATAAATCAATGTCAGACAATACTACGAAGGAACATTTTTTCGAGGGGCAGCTTGGTGAGCTTGTTTACCTCAAGAATATCACATATCCGTTGTGCTGAGGTCAGCGTTTCAGACAAAAGCACAGTGATGCAGCCACCTGTTGCCTCATGGCACTAATGGGTCACACATTGTGGAGGCGGGGGGGGGGGGGGGAGCATTGCTTGAAGGTATTCAGAGCCCGACCCTTTGGAAGACGATACCTGACATTATCGTCTTGTAGCCGTGACATAATTTTGCTCTGAATTATTAACAAGTCACATGTATAGCTCCCTGCTCTCTGACTCACAGGTTACCTAGCAGGCGCACCGGCACATCTCAGGTTGTCTCATTAGGCCTGACTCTGTGGTGTGCAGGCGCCAGCTGTCCATGGGCTCCACTCCACAGCTGCTCCGAGGCATTGGGAAGATTTGACCATTGACGGGTATCAACAGGGACGTCATTTATTAGACATGTTTCTATTTCTAAAAGCAAGCTATCAAAAATGACTTTTTGAATGTGTAGCAAATTCAGGTGTCATACTTTGAACACAAGGTTTAGAGAAATAGAAATTTAGAATAGATAGATATTTTAGTGAGCAACCCTTTCTTTGGCTTCCTCTTCTAAGCGTGAGTTGAGAGGATCGGTTGCCAACCAGGCCTAAGGTCATCCTGCAGCAGGACAGTGAGCCCAAACATGCATCCAGAGACCTGAAGGACTATCTTTAGAGACAAGAACAACAAGGAGTCTTACAGCAGATGGTTTGACCCCCACAGAGTCCCGATCTCGTCTCAGCATCATGGAGTCAGAAGAATTTGAGACGGACTAAATCCACAGAAGAGCTGTGAAACATTCCCCAAGACGCTTGAAACAACCTCCCTGACAAGTTTGTGCTGTGTGTGAATGGAAAAAACTGTACAGTAAAGTACTTTCAGTGGCCACCAAGACTTATCTGCACTTTCTGTGGCTCCGCATCCTGACTTCAATTTTAGTGTATTACTGTGTGTGTGTGTGTGTGTGTGTGTGTGTGTGTGTGTGTGTGTGTCTGTGTGTGTGTGTGTGTCTGTGTCTGTGTCTGTAAGTCAGTCAAGTCATGTATAAAGAAAACCAAACAAGGTTTTTGTTTTTTTGGGACTTTTTGGGACTTTTGTTCAATCAAAAAAAGATTGATGTCCATTCTTGTTGTTGCTATCTCAGGAAATGTGAACCCATTTTAAGTTATCGAGATGCAGAAACTATCATACATGCTTATATTACTTCACGTCTATATTACTGCAAACAGTCTTTTCTCTGGGTCTGATCCGAAAACCATGAAACGACTGCACTCTGTCCGAACCTCAACAGCTCTTCTTTTAACTAGAACCAAGCGATATGATCACCTCAGATGTTTCATCCTTTAAACCTTGGCTTCCTGTTTGTTTCAGGATTTATTTTTAAATTGTATTGATTACTTTTAAGGCTCGTCATGACCTGGCTCCAGGCTGCATCGCTGATCTTTCATTCCCTTATTTACCACTGTGCAGCTTGTGATCTTCGAGCAAGGGACTGCTATCACTTCCTGAATCTACACTGAAAAGTATGGGGCAGAGCGTTTGCCATCAGGGCCCCAAGACTCTGCCTGAGGAAATAGAAAATTGAATTTGCATATATTCCTGAATTTACTTTGGGTACTAGGTTGTTATTGCTCTTTTATCTCTACTATTGTATTACCACTATTATTAATATTGTCTGTTGAAAAAATCTCAATAGATGAAGTTATTATTACTACTTTTAAAAAAGCTGTTTAAAGTCTGGGATACTGTGGGGAAAGCCACAAAAAAAACTTCAGTAGATTAATATCACTGCAAATTTGGAAAAGAACCGAAATGAGAATATTTTACTCCTTTTATTCAACTTCCCTGACTCAAGATAGTGTTTGCTTAAACTGATCTATTGTTCTAACAATTGCATAAACATGGTAAAGGGGGGTATGAGCCTCATGTAGCCTGACCCACCACCAGCACCCCCCCCCTCCCCAAACACAGACAACCAATCCAAACCCCCCTGCTGTTATCTAACTGATAAGCCCGCCTGCCCTCCCTCCCTGTGCGCCGCCCTGCTTGCTCTCACTTGACAGCAGCTCCCACTGACACATGCACAGGTAAGTCAGCTGCTCACAACTGACTCGCAACTTCATCCAGAGATTATTTACAGGTGTTGATCAGGACAAACAGAACTGGCACTCCATATATATATCGAGCTGTTTATAGTCTTAAAACACTCTTTAAAATTAATTAACAGAGAGAAGGAGTTTGACAAAGATGAAACTAAGGATTCAGCAACTGTTTGGTGTGCTGTGCTTGTGATTTTGCAAAAACCGGCTTCGACTTTGACTCAAATGCTACCTGTGTTCAGCTAAACCTCCAGAAGTCCACACGGCAAACCGTTTCCAGTGGTTTCCGCGGCACATTTACCTTAACAGCAAAAAACAATATAGGCGGCCGCGTACTGCCAGCTCTGCACTAGCGATACAAGTGAGGACAATGCGGGAACAGTGTTGAGCCAACAGTGCTTTAGAAATGACAGCGGTGAGGCTTTACTGTGTGACACTGCTGCTGCTGCTGCACATGCCGGACGGGCACGTGGGATTTCTCCCTCCCGGCCACGTTGGGAGGCCCTGAGATCGTGGCAGCACGGGACCCAGACAGCTGACGTACCACACAGAAAGGTGCCTCAGCAGGTTTTTTAATAAAACTGCTCATTGGTTCAGTTTCACGCCCCAACACACACATCTTATCGGGGCTGTGAGTCACAAAACAATAAGTCAGTTAGTCAATTTATCAATCAAGATCAAAACTGATCGACAGCAATCTGTTAGTAGTTATAGTCATTTATCCGATAGGGGTGGGAATTGGCAAAAAGGTGACGATTCAATAGTATTGTGATATTTGGGCCACGATTCAATAGTATTGCGATTCTGCGATATATTGCGATACTGCAAGTATTGCGATTCAATTCTGCGATATATTGCGATTCATGTCCCCTATATTATTCAAAGGCATTACAAAAAATGAGGAAAATAAGACTGCTCAACTCACTTCAAATGTCACATTTCTGTGAACAACATTGTCTTCTACTCATTAACTGAAGTGCAAAAACTAAGAAAGGGTAATGCAAAAACTTTGTCCTTGAACATTCAGGACACAGGACCTTTGCAATTATTTTCTGAATAGGAGACCTCTCACATGAACGCTGAGCTCCCAGCACATAACTTACAATTATTTAAATACAATACAGTAACATAAAGCAGACATAATAGAGTAACATCAAGCAGACATAATAGAGTAACATAAACCTGAGAATAATCATATAAATAAGAGTAACCTAGAGCTTCAATCAAATTGAGAAAAATAAACAAATGTTTACTACTAGAGTCCAGTCCAGTTGGCTGCAAGGTCATGACCCAAAATGTTAAATTCATTTGGGAATATTGGCATTTTTGTTCAGAAAAAGGAGTTGGTCAACATGCTCAGATGTTAAAGTGCTCCTCTGGGCCGTTACTATATCTCCTGCAGTGGAGAACATCCTTTCCGCATACACACTAGTTATCTTTTAAACTCTGAAACTCTCCTCGTCATGCTTTGCCAGCCAGGGGCTGTTACATATATAATTGTAAATAAAGTATTAAAAAATATTGCAATACTTTGTGCTACATATCGATATAATCGCGGGCGCAAAATATCGCGATGCTGAACAGAATCGATTTTTTCCCCCACCGCTATTATCCGATAGGAGCATCAACAACCGTCTATTTCACGGATGCAGTCCTGCCGACGTAGATTTCAAAATAAAAGCTTACGACAAAATGTTAGATGAACAACAACAGGGGTCGGGGGGTGATGGCGCTTCTTACAAGCAACCGACGCAAAACTTAGAAAAACAAATATCTCAGGGAGAATCTACCGCTGAGGTGTTCATGTGTAAAAAGGCAAACTGCGGAGAAAGTTCGGACGTTATTCTAAATGTCTGAAAACGGCCTTTGAGATAATGAGAAAACTGTTCCTGACAGTATATTATAGGGGCTGTCTGAGCCAGATGACGAAAACCTTAAACTTATATTTATACTACCGTGGTGATCTGACAACACAAATGATCTCTTAGGGTGATATATTCGCCGGTTCGTGGTTTCCGATTATTTACACCACTCTGCATTAACGGAGGCGAGGTTAGAAAGAACATCGACACTTTGTGGAATTGACTCGGACTGCTGAAAAGTCCCATGAGGCTTTGAGGCTGAACTTCATGGAGGGAAGGTTCCTGTGTGACTGCTCATCTGCAGATTAAAGGGATAGTTCACCCAAAAATGAAAAATCCCTCATTATCTACCCATCACTGTGCCGTTGGAGGGTCAGGTGAAGGGTTTGAGTCCACAGAACATATTTGGAGTTTCAGGGGAAAAAAGTGTTGCAGCCAAATTCAATACAATTGAAAAAAATAAAATGCCTCCATATTGCTCCTGTGATGTCATCCAAGTGTCCGTAAGGCCCGACATTCAAATTTGACTCGAAACAGTGCCATTTTCACCATATTTTTAGTTTAGTTTAGTTTTCTGTGATCCTCCTCTGGAGCCATGTGCACCACACAAGCTCTCATCTAAGGGGTGCGCGCGGTTGCATCGCTAGTTCGAGTAGCAATTAGGGTTGCAAAGGGGCGGAAAGTTTCCGGTAAATTTCCAGAAACTTTCCGGAAACTTTCCATGGGAAGTTGAGCTCGGGAATTTTGGGAATTTTGACAAAAAAACAAACTACTCAAATTAAAGGCTGAGCAATAAAAACATCATTCAAAACTCTATTTTAAAGATGTATGGAATGCAGCACACGCTGCACGTTGAGTTTCAACCCTCAGCTGTTCATTCTTCCATCACATGCACAGATAACTCCCAGCATCCTGCACACTACAGCAGGGCTATTGAGGCCTGCTGTAGTGTTCAGGACGAGTCAGATAAGTTTCGATGATATTACTGGGGAAAATATATTAGCATGCTAATTGAGGATTGTTCATCTGTTCATCTAGCCTATTTCCATTAATTTATCCATCAATTGTAAAATATTTTCACAGACGATTCCAATTGTTTGGCTTACTATTTATATCTCTGCCATTGCATTAGTGTTTTTTTACAAACTTTTTCATGTGTGGAGACATTTCACCCCATCCAATGTAGAAGGAAAGGCTGTGTACATTTGCAAATACTGTGCAAAGACCTATGTTAAGAATGACACAAAGATGCAGAAGCGTATAGTCAAGTGCCCAAAGTTTGCTCAGGGCTCAAATCAGCCTTTAACAAAACAAAAGGTTTATATTTATGTCTGTATATGACAAGGTAAATACAGTTAGTATAAATTATCCACAAAATTTTCTGTTTATTCCCGTTAAGTCCCGTATATTCCCGTTAATTCCAATGGAAAGTTTCCAACTTTGAATATTCCCGGAGTTTTGCAACCCTAGTACCAATTACTGCGGAGTATCACTGTTGTCGTCACGTGCCCCTTGGGCGAGAGCATAGAGGTGCGAGCTTGTGCAGAGTGTGAACGTGGCTCCAGGCTGATGTTTTGGGACGTTTGAAGAGTCACAGTTATTTCAGTTGTATTGGATTTGGCTGCAACGCTGTTTTCCCCTGAAACTCCAAAAGTGTTTTGTGGAATCAAAAACGGCATAGTGGTGAGTAGATAATGAGTGAATTTTAATTTTTCAGTAAATTATGCTTTTAAAATGTTTGAACTTAATGATAAATCCACTTTTTATAGTCTTATTACTCTGATGTTACTAGGCATTATTTCAGTAATAAACGCTTTGTGAGCTTGGGAGAGGAGAAAATGGGTCTTTCTTTGGAATTTATATCAAAAATGTATCTATCTTTAAAAAAAAGAAGTTATGTTTTTACCATCATGTGAGCCATTGACTGTGCATGAAAGTGAAAAACATGAACAATCAGACAAGTAAAGACAGATGCACAGCAAGTTTTCACACGCACATTTCTGTGGAACCTACAATTGCAGTGTTAAAAACACTTCAAACATTTAACAAAAATACCAAATTAAGTGCTGTAGCCTTAAAACAATCACACTTACTCCAGAGCTTTTGTGCTGGGGTATAATAAAGTATATAATGAGTTATGTACTACATGACTCAGTTGGACTCCAGCCAGCTGATCTCACATCAGCACCATGATGCTGCTGCTGCTGCTTTAGCCGCCTACTGTGCTGCATTTCCGCAGCATTTATGTCATTTCTATCCCTCAAACCAGCCGACTGGTGGATTCTATTCGTGCCGAATTAAAGAATACGTTCTGATCCGTCGGACCCTGCTTCCAAATGCGTTTTGCTTGCCACGATATCTTGTTACAGAGCAAACGGATGTTAAATTGACAGATATTTCAACTGGCTTTCCTCCACGCTAGTCGAGCACCTGCTGCTGTCTGCGTGCGGTTCAGTCCACGTCAGTGACACGTGAACTTCAGCACAAAGACGTTGAACTCAAACTCTCTGCGTCCAGAAATAATGTTTAAGTATAAAACGATTAAACACAAGCAAGCTAGCAAAGTAAGTTAGCTTCACCGGCTAATAATAGCAACCAGGAGTTAGTGAAAGAAGCTATCTAACAGATCGTTTGTAACACTAAAGACAGGTGGACTGCAGCCTCACAGCAGCGTGTTGTGTGTATTAGAATCTCATTTAAATGTTAATCACAGTTCAACGTGTTGCTGCAAAAAACTTTACCTCACTCATCCTCCTTAGAAGCAGCGTGGATCTACGGCGAGCGCCGAGGACCAAAAGGGACAAAACACCAAACTGTCGCGCGCCGTGATGTTTACTCTGAAATGTACCAGTCACTGTGTAACTTGGTTTAGCCAATAAAATGTAAATACAAAACCAATAATGACGTTTTTGATAGCATGTTAACATAAACAGACATTAACAGCACAGCTTGTTTAACAGTTCAGTAGAATCTTCCTCTGGCTGTCATAAATCTTCATCCTCCTCTTCTCTTCCCCTTTCACTGTCTTCACTTATGTTTTGCCAACATATCTGCTTTCTCCTCATTTTTCACTACAATGTAAAACTGGAAACCCAAATTCTCGTTTAATCTCATTCATGATTTTGTATCATCATCGAATCAATTGTTGTCTTCCTATGTACCAACTGAGTCACAAACACTTCACCAAAATTTATTTTGTTGTATTTTTTATAATCCTCCTTACATTCGCTCGCAGCTTTTTATATATCCATATATTAAGCTTCTGAAAACTGTGATTATTTTTTAGTGCTTAAAAAGTTTTATTTCTAGATTTACACATTCCTTTGTCCACCAAAGTACAATCAACTTTTTTGGTGATTACCGCCCATCTTCTGCATGGACTGTTTTGCAGCCTCTAGAACAGCTTGACCAGATTCAAGACTCGAGATTCAAGATTCAAGATACAAGGGGATTTATTGTCGTTCCAAAACACGACGCAGATAAAAGGGAACAAAGCTAAGTACTGAGGTCCAGGTATAGAAGCAGAGAAATAGAACACTAGAATCTAATGATTAATTAGAAGCTGCAAATAAATACAATGAAATAAAACAATAGAATCTCAAACTAAACAAGGATAAAAAACAATGCAATGTAAAAAGTTGCAGATGAGTATTGATACTCATTTGCAAACATACATTCACATTTATATTAAGTTTCCCAATCTATTGTTCACTAATGCTCCTAAAGTTATTCCAGTCAGCACTCCAGCAATACAGCAGTGGGTTAATAAATCCTTCATTATTGTCTATAGGATCCTTTGGTAGGCGATGACTGCCTGTCTTCAAACGTAATTGTTATGACATTGAGACCGATATCTGGGTTATAATCTATATTATTATATATTATTTTTATGAATAATGAAAAATATTGAGTGTGTTTAGAGGAGCCCATTATATAAATATAGATCCTATCATTAGGCCTAAAAAGGTGAAATGTCCCTCATCAAGAGTAATTAAAAACTCACCAAATAACATTTTAACTGGACAAAAGCCCCATAGAAACTTCAGGGAGAGCCACATGTGAGGGATCCCTCTACCAGGACGGACAGAGGTGCAATAGATGTGACGTGTAACTGAGAACATCAACAAAATACCAATATTTACAACATCCGTGAGTGTCTAATATAAGTGGAGAGGTGTATCAATGTTTGAAGTATTTCTACGAAAGAAAAAGTCTGACAGCGATGGCGGGAGCAGTAATGATAATTGCAATGGTAGAGGTATAACCAATAATGGTGTGGTATATGTGAGTATGCAAATTGAGTATATATATTTGCTGTTAATCATTCAATGTTGTAAGTCTGCTCATTTAAACAGAATTACAATTATAAAAATCAAGTCATTCTTTTTTGTTTTTGTTTTCACAAGATGGCAATCACCTCATTTTGCTAATGAGGTGATAAATAATGTAAGTAAACAAAAGGCTTTAGTGTCACTTACTGGTAATGTCACCACTACAAATAGCCTATGAAATTGGAAGACAAATACAAAAAATGTCAAATTTATGATAGGACATTTACACAATGGCAAGATAGGCAAGTTCAATCGTTTTAAGTCAAGTCGACATCATGTGTCGTTGTAACTTTGGTCCCATTGACTGCACACGGATGCTGGCATTTGACTGCAGAATCAAGTTTCACCATATCATTCAAACTGCTCGCACATGCTTCGTTTGCCGGTTTTCCTCCGGGACCTGAAGGCAACAGAAGAGAGTCGCTGTCACCTGATTGGTTGCCCGTGTGTCCACTGTTCTGTGATTGGTACCTTTCCGTCTCGTGCTGATTCTACGGCCCCGGCGGGTACACCAGGCTGCGCGTGCGCTTTACACCTCAAAGCCGCGAAGGCGGCAGAATTACACCCAGATGTTAACGGAAGTAGATTGATTTAGTTCAAAATAAAAGCATAAAGCTCAACAGACAAGCAAAATAGTAACTGAGCCAAATCATTGAGTCCTCTACATTTCTCCGGAAAATTGCGGAACACAAAATTATAAAATAGCAGCAATAAACAAAAAACGCATTTGAATTTTAGTCGGTAGATGATGATAAATAACAATAGAATTTCATCTAAAGATTAAAAGTGTTAAGGCAATGAAATCATCGCCACAGCAAATATAAATGTGAAATATTCAAAGGTGGTCTTTTAAATCCTGGCCACGGCTCCGCCATAATTAAACCTATGGGAAGTCATCACACATTTATGAATAATGAACATCTTGCTTAAACAAAACATTCTTTCAAGGGAGAGTTCGCCCAAAAATGAAAATACACTCATTATGATGCAGTTGTGGGTCGTCAAAACCCTTTTGGAGTTTCAGCACTGAGCAGAGTTGCAGCCAAATCCAATACAATTGAGTCGACTGGGGTTTCCATAGGAGGATCAAGACGGACATTTAGCCTAAAAACATGGTGTAAATTTGCAATTTTTTCGTGTCAAATTCGAATGTCGGGCTTATAGACACTTGGATAACACCACAGGAGCAGTATGGAAGCATTCTATGTCTTTTTTACCATTTACTACAATTGTATTGGATTTGGCTGCAAACACTTCACCTGCCACTCCATCGGCAGAGTGGTGAGTAGATAATGAGGCCAATTTCATTTTTTCGGTGAACTATCCCTTTAACGAGGTTTTGGCTTCCACATGGAGCAGCTTCTCCGCGGGAGATTTATTTTGAAAGTCCGCAGCGGAACCTCTTCAGCTCGTGGCGGGCGGCTGACAGCCGGCGAGCCCGTGTGAAAGTGTAGAGTGACTTGGGTCCAGGAGAAGAGAGAGACCATGTCCGCCGTCACAGAGAAGCTGTCCTCACCTCCGCTCCCGGTTCCACACTCGGTCTCCATGAGAGAACAGTAACGCGCGGCCCTCCAGGATGGCCACCTCGGTGAGTACCGGGCCGGGGGCTCTGCCGGCGTGTCGGCCTCTAACGGGACCGGGGTTTTCGGACGTTTCGCCGCCGTGTCACACCGGAGGAGTCGGTGGCTTTTAGTCCGTAACGAGGATTTTCCACACAGCTAGCAAGAGCCGATACGTGCCGCCGGTCCAGAACCAGCCGTGCAAGTCGGAATTCCCTTCAAAAAACTTCCCATTTGAACAATTCTCTCTATTCGTCTGCAAAAACAAAGAGTTTTCGCTCGTTCGTAAATTGTTAATATGAATTGTGTCACTCCACAGTTTCATTCGGCGCAGTGTTGCACACTATCCACGCATTATTATATGAATCGGAAAACGTGTCAACTTTCTACATCATTTTTTTTTTTTTTGCTATTCTCGTAACATTGCCTTTGAATATTCTGCAAAGTTGACGCAATTTCCCGGGAGTTTAAAGTGCATGGAAACGTGTTCTGCTTCACGCGTGGATGTTTGACTCCACAGTTCCCGTGCAGGCTGCGAGTCAGGTTGTGAATTTAAATCTGCACTTTTACCACCGGACTTCTCAATGCGGGGGGTCGTGGATACACACTGGGCTGCGATGGATGAAAATAAAAAAAGAGCAAAATCAAATCCACATAAGGATTTGTTTTTGATGACAAAAATGATTCTCTGCAGTGTTGGGATTTTTTTTCTTCTTCAAATTGTGTGAGCATTAAATCCAACCTCCTGTTCTCCCCCCCCTCAGGGTGCTGTTCAGGTGAAACTAGAACTCGGTCACCGTGCCCAAGTCCGGAAGAAACCCACAGTGGAAGGCTTCACCCACGACTGGATGGTGTTTGTCCGAGGACCAGAGCAGAGCAACATCCAGCACTTTGTGGAGAAGGTGGTTTTTCACCTGCACGAAAGCTTCCCTAAACCAAAAAGAGGTAAACCCCCCCTGAGTATTTGCTTGTTTTCTTAGGTTGTGAGAGGAAACCCTTATCAGAAAGCACCCACATTGCTTGTGGGCCCCTCATCCAGCCATGGAGTTGCTGTGGTTCACTGTGACTGCTGATAATTTTCAGGGTGGCAGTAAAAAAAAAGTAGAAATTCTCACATGTGCATATTGCAGGGAAGACAGTGGATGTATGGTTCTGTGAAGAGAACAGCGGTGGAGAGTGTTATTTGTTTTTAGTGGCAAATCAAAGAATCCTTGGCTGTGGCTGAAATCGCTCCCGATCACTTTGGGGATAGTCCCACTACTTGAGCCGTTTTCAGACATGACCTCTGAGGTAAAAGCGGGAGAATCTGCTATGGAGTCTACCTGTAGTCTGCCTTCCACACGTGCACAACACAGCGGGAGGTTTATCTTCACGTTCACAACTGCAAGAAACGATTATTCAGACGAGAGGTGGAGCAGCCGGGTGCAGCAGACAGAGACAGGAAGTGATGTATTAAACACTCTGATGTGTGGATCAGGTGATTTCCTTTACAGCACCCCGACACCGTCATCGGCTCCTATCACCACAAAATCTCTCGACACATTTTGTCTGTGTCTTCTATGTCTGTGACATCGCCTTTTCGCCGGGATATATATTTTAAATGTTTTGCGACTGTCGCGTTTTGGAAGCATCATCAACCCCCCCCCCCACTCACCTGTGTTGAATTCAGTCGGGGATCCCAAGAGTTCGCAATTTTGTAGTGCCGTTTGAAAATGTTATACCCTATATAGTACACTACACTCACTGTTTCCGCAATTTGCATCGTGAGAAGTAGTGTCCAGCCGATGGTCACTAACCGAGCACTATATCCCATCATGCATTGCCCTCGTGGCAGAGGGGAGAGAGGGTAGCGGGAACAGCCCGACCCGGCTTTCAAGAGCAGAGCAGCGCATCACGGCACAAACTGCAACAAACAAGTTTGTTTCTCTATCTAAATATGGTCAGTCAACATGCTTTTATCCTGAAAGTGTTGATTCTGAAAATCAAATAAACATATTGTACGTCATAACCTTGCGATAATGATGTAATTACGTCGCGTCTGAAAGGGTTTTATTCTTTTGTCATTGAGCTCACTATACTATCGTCTCCATAGAAGTCAGGACATAGGGAAGTAGGGGTTATCGAGGGCATAACTCATGTGGGTCCCTTCCTCTGGAGATCTCGGACGACATAATGGATGGACTGGAAATCATGTTTAATGTTGCATTTAGCTTTTTGTGCTGAATGTCGCTCCACGGCGTGTCGGTTTGAAACCCTGCCAGACAGAAGGGATCACATGTGATGTCGCCTTTGGACATGAGGTAGATAAACCTTTTGTGTAAGAGCTGCTTGGCGTGAGGGTGTTAGATGGTAGAAGTCACCTGTAGAGGACATTCGTGTGAATCTAGTCGGTCGCAGGCCTGTAGGCATTAAATCTGCAGTGACCCTGAAATACAAGTATTGCAAATAAAAAGTCTTTAAAGTCAAGGTTAGCTTGATCATTGCTTTTCATCCAACTCACTGCTAACACACATGCACCCATTTTATAGAGGCTGCAACAAAATGGTAAATGGACTGTATTTATATCGAGCTACTCCAGTCTTCACCAACACTCAAAGTGCTTTACAGTACAAGACACATTCACACATTCATACATTCATACAGCTCCGTTTTTCTATCATACACTATTCATACACAATCTGCACAGTCAGGAGCAATTAGGGGTTCAGTATCTTACCCTAGGACACTTAGGCATGTGGACTGGAAGAGCCAGGGATCGAACCGCCCACCCTCTGCTTAGTGGATGACCGTCTAAATGGGACTTGTTCTGGAAAGCTCTTAGCCTCTTGAACCATGGCCGCCTCAGCAAACATGAGGACTGGTACTTGGCATCGGTCCAGTCTTGATTCCTGATTTTGTGCCGGATAATAACAACGGGCGATACTTCTTGATTCGCTGACTCCTCTCTGCTTCTCAATAATGAACGTGGCAGATTCTCACCGGATGTTTCTTGTAGTGATGGGAAATAGGACCAATGTGTCAGTTGGTGTTCGTGTCACGTCTAAGTCGGGGGGGGATTGTCTCACTTTGTGGCCACATGTTCATGTTCATGCAGACGGACTGGACGACCTGCAGCCACACTCGATCTGAAGCTTTCCAATGTATCCAGGGATGAAGTGGCTCTTTTTATTGTCACTGCCGATCGATCTGGTGCTTCACTTCTCACACAATTCCTTGTTTGTATAGAGTATAAGTACCTGTTCTGTAGCTGTTTGTTGAAGTGAACCATTGTTTTTCTTTCTACCTCCACCATTTGTTTCTTATCAATAGAAAGAGATGGAGATGTTCTGTGCAACATGCTGCATGTTGGAACTGATGAGATAATCTGTTACTTCAGGGTTCAAACCTTTTAGAGGTTTGATGTAAGTCTGAGCAGATGAACAAAAAAAACATCTGTATATTTCTCTTCTTTGTTCCCTGGTTCTGCCGTGCTCTGCAATGCCATGTGCAAAATTATTTGAAAATGAAGAAAAGGAATATTTTTCCCTTTTTGTTTGCAAAGTTACGCTCGGGATCTTTGTTGAAAAAACAGAAACCTTGAAGAATAGCAAAGGCCGTCAAAAGGGGTGATACAGTATTTTTATATATATATTTATTGCTTGATCAGCTGCAGGCCATTGTCCAGAATCCATTTCTCTTTATGAAATGCATTGTTAAATAGAAGTTCTATATGGGACTGCATGATTTGCCTCCTCAATCCTCAATTCAATCTATGGCGGTAACTGGGACGGACGTGCGTGCCCACACAGTTCACTCTCACATGTGACGGGTACACAGACTACAGTGAAATATAATCACAACTGCAGCTGAAACTAAGATCCAACTGCGTGCATGGTGAAAATGTGATGGACCATAGTGCAAGCACGCAGTAGCATGATAAAGCGAGTGAGCACGCAACACATAGTGATGCACACAGCTTTACAACACAGCAATGGAGCAAAACCACAAAGTAAGAAATCTCTTTTGTTATTACCAGAAGAGTAACATGTTTTTGGTTTACTTTTTAAACTGCTGGCATAAATTACAACACAGCACCAAGAGAGAAACTCTGCAGAAAGTCCACAGACAGCTCCTCCAGAGAATGTCTGTAGATTCTTTGGAGTTGTCTGAAAGTGTTTGAAAGCCGCTACAAACTCAGTGTAACTGCTGGATTGTTTTCAAGTTGGGCTAATTAAGTTCTCTCAGGCCCGGACAGTTTTGGATAGAACAATGCTGCTCGAGCCAACTGTACTGTTAGCAGTCTATAAATCACATCTCTATTTCCTGATATGAAACCTTCAGAGATTTGGATCTATCTTAAGAAGCCTTTGGATTGTAGGGAATCAGATCAGTCTATGCACATGGCAACCTTCTTCCCGACCTTTAGCTCCAGTCCAGTCTTTATGATTGTGACGTGTGGCTCAAACACTAACCATCAGTAGGGTCTCACATGATGACACATGCTATGAGGTCTTTCCAGCCCTGGTGAGGGTTTTGGTGAATCTGCGTTTTTACAGGATGACAAATTGCCAGCCACAGTCATTCCATGTCTGTTGGCTCTTCAAATGCTGCTTAGTGTTTTTCTTCTGAAACACAGTGTAATAGATCAGAGAGAGGGCTACTGTGCAGTTTCTTTTTATTAAACTGCTCAAGAGGATCCAGTGAAACTAACGGGCCGCTCTTCCACACTCTCCATCTGTTCAAATGTTTGCATTCAGTGATTAACACTTTCTAAAGACTACACGTCTCTAGATCTGTTTAGGATGAATGATCTGAAAGGTAAAAACCACTGGTGTACAGTTGATAGAAAAGTCGTCACCTTGGGCTCTTAGGCTACATCCATAATACTATATTAAACTCAGAAAAACAATCTTTGTCCACACGAGTGTTTTCCTGTGGACACAGTGTATTGCTCGAATGACAGCTTGTCTCCTACACATGTTAACAGTTGTATCATTGTAAACTATTGTTAGCAAATACAGCAAGGTCAATATGTCATGTGATAGGAAGCTGACAAATCAGCAAAAGCTACGTTGTGATTGAAAAGACCTAATTGTCAAGCAGTTGTGGGTGTCTACGTTATTGTTTACAAACATCTCAGTTTGCTCCTGTCCAGACGCAGCCCCAATGTTTTCAAACTAAAATGGGGAAAGCAGTGTTTACAAATTTCTCAGTTTAAGCGGCTCTAAAACTCCGGAGTATAGTGTGGATCCATAGCAGAGTATACTAAAATGAAAACGTAGTTGTGTGGATGAAGCATTAGACCCTAAGAAACCTTCTGAAGTTTATAAAGCTGCAACATTTTGTTGATTAATCAGTCAACAGAAAATTTGTCTGAGAATTGTTTTGAGTCAAATTCAGGTTTCAGTTTGGCAGATTAGAGGATTGACAATGATGTGGGCGGCTGTGGCTGAGGGGTAGAGTGGTCGTCCTCCAACCTGAAGGTCGGCGGTTCGATCCCCAGTCTGAACCATCTGCATGCCGAAGTGTCCTTGGGCAAGATGCTGAACCCTCAATAGCCCCCCATAGAATAACAAAGTGCTGCAAGTAGATGCACTGTATGAATGTGTGTGTGAATGGGTGAATGTGAAACTGTACTGTAAAACGCTTTGAGTGGTCTTCATCAGACTAGAAAAGCGCTATATAAATACAAATCCATTTACCATTTACAATGAGACGTCACCTTGCTATATGAAAAATGCAAATAGTTTATAGATCATTTTCAGTAGCAGTCCTACAGTTAATCAACTAAATAACTGTCAGTTGTAGTCCTCATGTGAATTTGGCTGAAGCTGTAAAGGGGGTTTTGGCACAGTCACTAACTTCTTCTTGCTTTGCTTGATTGCTCCTTGTTGGACTGGATCTGTCTTTAATTAGCCACTTACTTCTCAATCAAACAGTTTTGTTTTTCACATTTAAGCAGCAGGAAACTCATCACAGCCAACTTTCCTCATCAGTTATCTCTATTTTCAGTATCAAGTTAATCTGATGAGTTGTTTTTATTGTTGGCTTATTAGAAGATGGTGAAAGACAATCAGTATGATGTCGTCAAAATACAATTTTTTTTCACTATCTAGCTTTTTAAGTGAAAATATGAAATCATTATCAACCTATTGTCTATTAACAACTTATAAGTAATCTATAAATGAGTTGTTTGTTAAACAGGATTAAGGGCACCAAACTTTTCATGCCCAGGATGACCTTTGGAGGGTCACTTTTATTATTTTTGCCATTTCTGTTGAAACAGGCTCAATGTATGAGCATACATATACATACAGAAAGACAGTTTTGCAACTTTATCTATTGAATTTACAATATTCACAATAATATCTGTTCAAAACAAACTATTCAGCATCTGTTCAATACACAATATTTAGCCTCTAAGTTCAACTCAGTATTCACACTTGAAAATGGCCAAAAATATAACTGTATTTTCTTGTATAATAGTAGTACTATATACTCAAATATATACCAGTACTATACCATATATCATTAAGCCGCGCAACTAATACAAATAAATGGATTCATTTAAAAGAAACGCTGGAGTGCTTTTTATTTTGAAATTGGTGCAGGAGGAGCCGCAAACATTTGTAGTGTCTATTCTCTGCGTGGAATGTTTTTTTGTAGAAAATGTCACAAATATACATGTTTGCAACACTCTTTGTACCCGTTTCAAAGTAAAAGCACTCCAATGTTTCTGTCCAGAGCGTAAAGGGGCTCAACAGTGAAGGCTTTCGAGATCTGTTGTTTACCTCTGATTTATGGTTAGAGGAACAAGGGATGGTGACGTGTGTATCCTCTTTCTATGTGTGGCCACAGTGTTTGGTTAAATAAAGAGAGAAGCTCTTCACTCACCTGTGTCTCACATGATGACTCACCATCCACTTAAAAACACAATGGGAGGCACTGAAACGTGTCAAAGTAAACGTGTGAAAAGGGATTCAGTTGTGATGTCTGGGTTTCGGAGTCCGTAGATGATATCTGACTTAATTTTTTTCTTCTTCTTTTATGGACAACGGTAATGTTTTTAGTGTCAGAAAAGTAGATGTGACTGGTTTCATACTATGTCGCCTTGGAAACCTGATAATAAGTGTGAGGAGGAGTGGGACAGTGCAGGGAGATGAGGACCCATCTTTAACTAAATGGACTGGAACATCCTTTTCCTTCTCCCTCTTTCGCCTGGTTTGTGAGGCCAGATTCGACTGCTGACTTTCATGTGTGAATTTACGCTTTTTACATGTAAATTGTTTTTAAGATACAAAAAAAGAGAAACAAAAAAAATGGACCTGATGCATTTGAATCCAATTTGAGTGTGCTGAGTCAACCTCCTCTTTGATCTCGCCTTACATAACTGACTGCAGTGTTAGATGAATGGAGGTTAGGTGTGTGAACCTAGTGTCATGATTCTGCAGCCTGGATGGCAAGCGTGAGTTATGTGGGACAGAGATCCCCCCCAATGGCCTGTCAGGATTTCAAAGACGGGGGCATGTGAAAGCAGGGGGCCCTGATCATATTTCAAACTTTGGAGTACGCATTTCAAAATGCAAAGAAATATTTCTTTCGCCATGCTTTCTTTGCTGCTGTAAAGACACAGACGACAGGTAGGCTCACTCGGCTTGCTGATAGGAATTTAAACCACTTCCCACATCAGCTGTTTCCTCATTGCTCAAACAGTTCCTCTTATCAACATGTCATCATTTTTATCAATATTTCTACACACCCGTGCAGCGTCGCAAAGACCCAGAGAGCGCTCAGGATGAGAAAGCGATAAGAGAGCATGAGTGTAACTTCCTCTCGCCCTCTCAGTGATTTGTTGTGCAGCCAAGAGAAGCTGCCAGACGCACATTAAGATTAATGGTGAATCAGTCAGTAAAGCTGCCACTGTGCTTCATTATTGCCACGCGGTTAACGGGCCTGTGTTGAGGCGTTGCCATGGAGACGGCCAAATGGCAACGCCGTTTGAACAAATGGAGGTAAAGAAGCTCTTTGGAACCAGTGAAGGGGGTGCTATTTTGCCAATAGGTGGCAGCGGCTCATGCTGCTTAAGCACCTCATTTGGAGCCTCGGCTGCCATTTAATCTACTCTGGAGATGGCATCCCTTCAAAGGTGTTTGTGATATTTCAGGGGATTGTCACTTTTATGGAAAGATGTAAGAGCGTGTAATGGGCAAGAAATAGGCCAGCTTGGTGAAAAGAGTTTGAGAATTGTGGTCTGTGCAGTGCAGGGGAAGATACACAAGAGCTGAGGCTCTGAGACCAAGGTGCTTTTTGTTCTAGGGGGAAAGAAAAACGAAAAAGAGGGTGTGGTGAAAGCATGACAACTCTATATTCCATCCTCTTCGTCACCGGCTATGGTATATTTGCCAGTGAGAAATTACAATTTAGCATTAAACATTTTTAGCATCCACACCAGAACTTAACGAAAATCACAGCTGAACCTCTCTGTCATCTACCTACTCATTCCACGAAGGTCTGTCTGCCTGCCTAGCTGTCTGTCTGTTTGTGGAACACATATCTTGCGAGCCGAGTTTGTTGTGATTTGGACACAGGATAAATTCAACGTTACCAAAAATTGAATAAACCGGAAACAAAGCACTCTGTAGCAGTCAGTGGGGAAGTGGTAGTGTGTCTGCCCTCAGTCTGTGGACAGAGTTAAACATGTCTTCTATGTCCTGGGATAAACTGCAGCAGTGTTCAGTGAAAAGTTGTGAACTTGACTAAGAAGAATGTGCAATTTTTTTAACAGATCTCTGAAATTGTATGAAAAAATAACAACAGTTCAGGAAATCATTCAAGCTTGCATGAAAACCACACATGAACAGTAAAAAAACTAAAAATTGATGATAAAATCATCATTGCAGAGAAAGCAGGTAGGATGAACACAGTTTTTTCACTTCACTCTGCACTGCATAGACTATATATTATAATATATATAATAGGCTCTGCACACAATGTCCGGCATCCAAACAGTAAAAAGTGACAGTACATTCTAGAACTGTTTGAGGAAAACTGGCAAACTAAAAACCCATTTCAAATTGCTGGGCACTAGATAATTCCCTTTCAACTGCATCTTGTGCTCATTTATTCAGGGAATTGTTTAACCCTTGTTTACAATGACAGTCACTAGGGATGCACATATGGACATTATAGCAGAGTACAGATCCATTTGGATTATGCCATCTTGAATGTGTTAACGTATGTGATTGTTAAGCAATGGCAGCTCACATGTTTGAGTCTGATCCTGCGAATTTTGTTCAGTGTTGCTGTAAAAACCATAAAATATCCCAAACGATAGATGTCCTTCCACCTCTGGTTTGAGACATTTGCTGTAAAAGGCGTACGCGTATATATCTGGGGGCTAACCCAGCAAGGTACGGCTATCAGTTTTTGGGAAAACAGCCAAATTAGAAATGTAGTCTTACTCGTGTATGACACTTCTCTGGAGGATGAGCACAGACACCTCATTTGTTCCCAATAGGAATGTGTGTAAGTTGCTCTGATCTATTTATGCGATCCCACCGATCCCATTTAAAAAAAAAAAAAAAAAAAAAAGAGGTTTACAATTTTATGCATCCCTTATGGTATGACTGAGCTTGTCCCTTCCTGTGTGTTGTCAAATGTTAGAAAGTTTCAGGGAGTGGCAGGAAAAAGGTTAACCTTCATCCAGGAAGACTTTTTTTTCACCTTAGAGAGACATGTTAGGGGGGAAAAAAAATCTGTGTGATGCACGTCCAGCTAATTTAAAGTGTGGTGTCTTGTTTGCTACAAATCTGGTACTGGTTCATTGCTGCTCCTGTGACTTTAACCTTCTGAAACGGTGTATTTCAGCAACACTAGAGCTAAGTTTCAACCTCCTGTTTTGGGATTTTCAGAAAGCCTTAAAGTTAAAGTCGAGAACAATAGTTGAGGGTGAAGAGTATCTCCTTTCCTTAAAGAAAGAGCCGTCTGTTCTGTGAGCCAGATTGGCGACAGTGTAAGCCCCGCGCAGTGTACACATTACACACACCCTCAGATTGATGCCTTAATGATTGGGCCAACATGTTAGCCTCTGGCCATCTCCTGGGCTCTTTGGAACGTTTGCATGAAACCTTTTAACTCCCCTCATCCTCTGCTCCAGCTTAATTTGTGGCTTGTGTGCACATACCACATAAGTCAAGTCACTGCAGTGACCTATACATAAGATACGGATCCTCGGGCTGAAATATGTCTCAGAAGCTGTAGAGCTTTCCTCCCCTCTTTGCTGTGGCTTTGCTCATGTGATCCCTCTGAGCTGTGATGATAGCGCTGTCGATATCCTATAACGCCTGCCTGAATGCAGTTTCAAAAAGCAGTGACATCATTGTAGCGTTTTGCTGAATAATAGTGATTTAAATGGAATTCTTTTTTATTTGTTTTACATCTCTATGCTAACCATTATTTTTCTTAGTTTGTCAATTCTGGATCAACTGGGAATTCTTTTCAAACTTGCACTGATTATAATTTAATGGCCAAAGACTTCGATGTAAACTATTTAACTGGTTGGTGAGAAACACATTTACAAGGCAGTAATTGTTTTATTGTTGTATGCATTAATTTACTTTCTCATATAATTTATTTGTTGTGTTGACAAATGAGTCAGGTTTTCAGATACATGACGACCAATGAATGCTACTGCTGTCCCTTGTTTGCTGAATGGGCAAATAGAAAAGTATTTGTGTTAAGATTTGACAATTGCCACTTTAAAGGCCGTCATCTCTTGCTGTTAGATAATGAATGCAGCTTTGAGTTTAGCTGCGGCGCGTTCAAACTGAATTACTCCTTAAGTTTTAATACAAGCTCAAGTAGAAAGCTCTTGGTGTTTTTCAGTTTTTAGCCAGGAACCTGTAGCAGCCTAAATATATCCGTTGCCACTGCTGAGTCATTCACTGCTGGGAAGCAGCATGTCAGAGCTTAAATAGATAAAATAAATATAAATGTATAAAAGTTGGAATGTCAAGTGATTCCAAATTGCGGCTGCAAGTTTAGAGAATTCTGAACAAGGACCTGCTGCATGAATACTTGTATTTACAGTAACCTGTTGCCTAGTATAACTGTAACTGTACATTGTTTCTCAAACGCTTGGGAAAATTCACATGACAAAGCAAATTCGTGAAGCACTGATGGATGTAAGATGTACTTAAGGACTTCTTCAGGAGTTGAGCTGAATGCGCTGAAAAAGAAAAGAACCCAGAAAACACACAGTAGCAGCAGCTGGAGCTTCATCTCAGCCGACACAAGTATGAGAGTTTCTAAGTCGGTATGCACATTAGGATCAAAACGTGAGGCAGCGTTTTTTTGGATGAAAATACCTGACCTCCCCCCTCGCCCCCCACTCTGCCCCTTCCCCTTTCCAGTGTCTGGCAGGAATCAAAGAGCTGCAGGAATTTGCCAGTAATTGTTTTACGATTCCTAAGAAATCATACCTACTTGTATAGGTTGAACACAAAGAAAGCAAGAGCCATGAAAGCTGCAGGCTGGCTGTTGCTGCTGGCATGAAAGGATGGGGAAGGGGAGGAGGTACAGATACATGGGGCAGCCACCACCAAATAACAGGAACTGAGCTGTAAATGCTGGCTCTCCCTCTGTTCAGTCAATGAAAGGAGGTTGGAGGAAGTGGTTTATTGAAGCATGGTTTATATGGGCTGTCTGTTGGCAGCTCTCGCTCTCCTTTCTCACTCGGCCCTGCCATAAAACATTTGTCTTCTATTGACAGCTCCTCCAAACACCAGATCTGGAGGACTTGAGTCAGGAGCCATGGGCTTTTTTTCATTAGTGAGTTAAATGGACCCAAAAGGTGAAATTATTTACACCAAGTTTTATTGTACTTTTTAGTTACAGTTAAACCCATTAGTCTGCCTACAGAAAATACATCTAAATTCATTAAGCAACAACACCAAACCTCCAGCATCTGTCTATTGTTGTGAAATTAATCATTGGGTTCATAAGTGTTGTCAAGATTTTTCCATTTAAACTTTTGGTCCCTGGTGTGTGGTGCCTTGTGTTTTTCATTTTTACATTTTACAGACTTTTCATTTAGTTGCTACTTCATTATCAGAGTTGATGAAGCAGCTTCAAGTAAAGCCAGTTTATATTTTCTGGTAAACAAATATCTCTCTGAAAAGGAGCTTCATTCATCATTCTGATAGAGCCAGAACATTGCATACAGTGGATTTAATAAGTAACAGAAGGATTTGCTTCTGGCAAGCGAGAGTACTTAGTGGCCCCGACATGGGTAGATGACATTCCACAAAGAATTGTCCACATCTTGTTTGGGTTCAAGGGGAGTAATAGAGTGTGATTAGTCTACGTTTTGATTAATCTCTATAATTAATTGATCAAAGTTAACATGTTATTGTATAATAACAATAATTAGAATCTGATGAAGCAGTGATTAAATAAAATAAATCTGTACTGCATTTGTTTGACCCAATAATAGAGCAGATGTTTCTTTCCACATTAAGGCTCCATTATGCTTCTACGTATCCGTTTCTCGGAGAGGGTTGCACGGAGAGCGGAGAGTCTTTTTGATTTTTACTTCTCCGACGACTGTACGTTGAAAACAATTCACCGCCAAACCCATAGGTGGCGCAACGGAAGACAAGCTCAGAGAAGCCGACCCCAATTCTGGGAAGGAGTCCACGTGTGTCTGTTTACCTCTGTCGGCTGGCCTCCCACACACTGAACCATGGCAACAAACAGAACTAAATAAAGTGACACCCAGCGGGTCAAAATGCTGATGTTATCGTTTCTTAGCGCAGCGGTTCCCCGGTCTTGTTTCCGAACTGTGTTGCTAATGTAGCTTGAAGCTTGAAGCTAGACAGAGCTAGCTAGCTCCCCTCCCAGCTTCCACACAGTCAGCAGGGACTCCCGGCACTAACTACTACCCAGTGTTTGATTCTAACCTGGCGGTATTATAGAAACAGTGTCATGATAGAAGTGGAATTAAAGTCGTGACGGCGGGTTCTTGCACTATTACCACTGCAGTTAGCATGGTGGCTAGCCCGCTAGTGCAGTTTTGAAAGCTCGTTATAACCATATGTGACCGTGCACACATGCCGTCAGTGCTCTAACGAGCCACCGGTAGCAGGACAACTCCGCTGGCTTAACACACACGTCACATTAATCGTAGAATCGTAGTTGTGTTTGGGTTTATTGTCAAGCAGGAAGTTTGAGGTCCGGAAATGTGAAATCCGGAAATTACGTCGTAGGGAAATGATGTCGTTCGCGGACCAATCACAGCCAAGAGCTGTCCGTGGGGTCTCCGAAACAAAGACGGACAGTTCGAAAAATCAGAGGTGTACGAAAAGCTGTCCGAGGCGCTCGGAGAGGGCGTTCCACAACGGATAGGGCGGTCTTATCTATCCGTTTTAGAAAAGACGGACAGGCATAAATTGGCCTTTAGTTGTATTTTATGTATAAATATGAATAAGGAATATTGTGATATTTGTTTGGGTTGTATGGCCCAGCTCAGCCTGCTGGCATGAGCACTGTTGACACGTCTGAAACTCTTCATTACTGTAATTCTGATATAATATGAGGGCTGCATAAGCTCCTCCACAGCCTGATAAGACTTCAAACAACTTCACAGCTCAAATTTTTGTCAAGACACATGGTTTTCTCTTTGTTATGTGTCTCTGACTCACTGCACCGTACATCCTCTGTGTTCAATTCAAGAACTTGCATATTAATTTGGTACTCCATTAAATGGGTAATGTAGTCCCTTTTCCTTTGAAGGAACTGGTAGGAGTCCAATGAAAGGATCAGGAAATTAATGTTTGTTACTAGTCACTTCCGAGGGCTGAAGTTATGACAGCAGTCAGATTTGTATTATTTTTTTGTTTGTGAAACATCATCTCAAAGTCCAGCAAACACAAATTATATTGACTGCTTCCTCCTCAGTTTAAGCAGAGGTCACAAACACCAAAGACTGTGATTCAAAATAATTTGGTCCCACTCATGTCACACTGTTTTCCTTGCATTTTCCATTTTAGTATTGCATTTCTGGGTATAATAACACGTAAATACTAAGGCAAATTGGAGTTTTTTTCGTCCACCACTCTGCTGTGATCAGTTTATACCTGTGACATAAATGTCATCCACCCAGGTCCGCTATAGGGTATGCAGGGACCTTTGCAGAATGTATGTGTGCAGGCCAAAATCAGTTACTGCGCTGACTGTATGTGTCAACTGCGCATGCTCCAGCCCCAATATACTACTGGAATAACACCAACCCTCATTTGAGTATGAATGGAACCGTGGGCATGTACGTGTTACAGAAATTAGTACGCAATTCTACGCGGACACGGAACACGGCGAAAATGCTGAACCTTTAGTCACACACTGCTGTTACAGAGAAACTAGAGTTTGCTCGCATGAATCCAATTTTAAATGAGTGCTTCACACAGGGAACTGTTCCCAGAAAACAGTCACGGCAACCATGTATTAAAACTGGAAATGTAAATGCTTTTATCTGCCTCAAATCAGTTGTGTTAGACAATGAGTGTCAGAAGTGACATTTAAATATTAATCAAAATGAAAATGCCACAGATTATCTGACTGGTGCTGTGCCAGTATGAAATTAGACGGTTGGAACTTCTCTGCCCAAGAATGACATAGCCAGACATCTACAGCATACTCAACTCAGTCCCTACCAATACCATTGAAATTCAACAGTCAAGGGAAATTATTTAAATGTTTTCTCAAAATAATTCCAATGATTAATCATTTGGATAAAACAAGTTTTAGTTTTAACAACGTCAATGAAGCAAGAAAAACAAACATTCAACTGTAACGTGTTGCTGTGTCACTGAGTCCGTACATGCTGCCAAAATATCAGCTCTCTGTGCCATAAGTCTCATGATCCAACTGCAGACTGCCGTGCAAATTTCCTTTTTGATTTGACTCGTGCCATAACCTTTTCATCAGCCCTCCTAAAGATCCCAGAGTTGTTAGTTAAATCAACACTAGGCAGGTTTTTAGCGCAGCTGTACGTTGATACTCTTCCCTCAATAGCATGTCTGTGCATGTGAGGTCTGAGCCCCAGCTGTCAGCTCTGAGGCTACATAGCTCCATGGGCACACATGTGGTGAAGGTACAAAGAAGTCCCAATGTGAGACTGGTACAGGTAGAGCCAGATTCTGGACACGATACACCACACTGATGCCTTCTTTCAGTTTCATGGTTACCAGGCAGAGTGAAGGTCATTTCGACGTGGGCTCCATAAAACAAAATAAGATGAACAAACTACATAGAAAAGGCAAGTGTTGACTGTGGCCTTCAAGTTTTACTCTAACATGTGTACTCTGGTAGCTGTTCTTTTAAAATGTCTGACTAAGTTGCAATTTGATACTTATGATAGTACTTTGTTTTGTCAGGTATTTGTTAATCACAGATATGTTTTGTATCAAGAAGTCGCCAAATGCAGAGGATACGTCACATCACATGTGGTTTCGAGACCGTGTCCCTTTTTCTCAGCTTGTCAGTGCTCAACTTGTCAGCATAGACTGTCTAGAAAGATGGACGACCTGTTGGGGAGCTATCATGTTGTCCAGTTTTTATATTGTATGGTGTTTATTGGTATTTATAATAGTATATATATATCAATATGCATTTTAATCCCAGCCCATGCCTTAATGTATCTGTGAAAGATGCTGAACCCCCCCAACATTTAAAAATTAAATTTACCCTAATGGATGCCAATTGTAAATCGCTTATGGATAAAAGCGTCAACTAAATGACATGTAATGTAATTTATTGTTTACTCTTAAGCAGCTTTAATGTGGTTAAATCTGCTTATTCCACTGACAATATCACACATATTCCATATCAGCTTCCTCATAAGTTAGGACACTGAGGACAGACATTGTTGGACGTTTTAATCAGGGTGACTTTCTGAAAGACCCCTTGAGAAGAGGCCACATCAGAAGTCAGAACATAGACACATAATGGATCTCCTGGGAGATATGGGAGTGTGCTGGCAGCCCTTCTTCCCATTGTGTGTGCTGTTTACCTGGAACCTGCTATCTAGAGCATCCCCATTATCTTAAGGCCAACCCCAACCCCCAACCCCCACTTCAGTCTTCCAGTCTACCTCTCCATCTGTGTTTGGTCCCTCGAGGTGGGTGTGGCGTCACACACCTGTGGTTTAAATCCAGGATGTGCATATGGTGTTGTTCATGTATAATTTCTGAAGATCCTGCCTGGATTTCTTCTTACAAAGATGCATGTGCCCCTTGCTCTACTTCTTGGTTCAGTACTGATGGGACAGGAAGAGAGTTCTACCTACAACCTTCTTTTTTTTTGCCCGAGTTCAACCGTATAATGGTGGTTTACAGGATGAGTATGAGGAGTGTATGCTGTTTTACTGACCCCTACGCAACCTATAACTGCCCCAGGCTGGCCACCTGTTGGTCTTCTTATCTAGTGCGTTGGCTTACAACACAAACGTGGATGTTTCTTGTGTTCCGGCCTTTAATCTTGGCAGATCAATCTTGGCCCCCATTTGTGTTGGAGGGTCTTTGTTGTTGGCTGATTAGTGTGAGGTCGTTTGGGTCAAGAGAGTTCCCGCAGCACTGTGGAGAAAACTATAGTGTGAGGTTGTTTTTAAGGGACTGCTCAGTCAACCAGAGACACCATCCCCGCTGAGCTGCTAATCACCACCCGCCATTGTTACAGAGGTTCATATCATGACTACTCAATGTTTGTCATGCTGCTATACTCTTATAGTGGGGTCCGTAAGTTTTAAACCACAGTCCCCATCTTACTGTATACGTTGTTCCAGGAAATATACAGCACTCCGTTTCACATGGTGATTTATTCTCCAGTATCCACAGTACTCAGTAGTGGTTTCCCCTTTACACAGCTTTATTCTTTATTACGATATTTTCCTATTAAAAACCACATTTCACTATGGTGTCACCTTTTTGTACGGCTTTGGTTTAGATTATTGAATTTCTTTTGTTAAAGCTACAGGATGCCTGCCTACCAAGGGTGGTAAAAACTGCTTTGTTTTTATTGATGTGGGGGGGATTCCTCCTGTTGCTGGTCAGTCTGGCTGTAACACACTAACCACCGTGTTTGTTAGACACACACTTCGCACACTGTTATCTTATTGTGAGAAGTGTTAATTTTGAAAATATAGCAAGTTGTTTGCACAAAGTTCCACAGTGTTCCCTGCAGAAGTCATTAATTTAGTACAACAAGGTACTATCTGTTAGACGCCCTTCCTGAGTAATGAATGTAAATGTCCTGGTATTAGTGTACATAATATGTTGTTAATGTGTGGTGTAACCAGATTCCAGTATTGATGGGGAAACTGAGTCTGAAAATATTGCTGAATTATATATATACCATAACAGGGATTTGTTTAAATTGTATTAAGAGTGAAGAAGTTATTGTAGGTTATGTTTCTAACAGTGTTGGTATGGTTATTAGACCTGGTGAAGTGTGCTACACCATTGAGAAATTGGCAGTGAACACAGCATATGGCCTTGACCATGTAACAGCAGAACATCTGAAATATGCTAGCCACAGGATCTCAGTGTTACTTGCTGTTTGTTTTACTGGTCTGCTAATGCATGGCATATTGCCTGACTCTTTGTTGTGTGTCATGTTAGTGCCAGTTGTTAAGAACCAAACTGGAAAAATATCCAGCATAGAAAATTACAGGCCAATTGCTCTGGCTAGTATACTTTCCAAAGTACTCGAACAACTTCTCTTGGGAAGACTTCAAGAATATATTATAACCATTTAAAAATTCAAACATGGCACAGATTTGTGTATATATGCACTGGAGGAAACTGGTTAGTACGTGTAGAAGACATAACACCACAATCTTTGTGTTTTTTGGATGCATCCACAGCATTTGACCGATTTAATACAACAGTAAAGATTTCCCACGTACCTGATAATTATTTTTGCACTTTTGTTATTCACATCATTCCTAGTGACCAATGGGGTTCAACAGGGTGGAATACTGTCACTTGTTCTTTTCAGTCTGTATATGGAGGATCTTTACAACAAGTTAAAGGAGTGTAAGACTGGATGTGTGTTTGGGAGAGCTTCATGTGGCTTTTATCAATGTATTTAGAATCTTTCTAAAGCTCTCAAGATGAACCAGCACAATTTTAGATTTGTGGCCAGTAATGTTCTTACTTTCCATGCAGTCGTTGTGAATTTAATTTACAAATGTATGTGTCTATTAAATGATTCTAAAAATGTCACCATAATGGCCTTAACTGAGCCTCGTCAGAGTGACACAAGGTATTCCTCTTGTTTCTGGTAACACTGGAACAAATGCCTGTATGTGTCTTAACAATAATCTAATTATTTTCGATTTGTGGGCTGCTATGATTGTATTTATGTTTGTTTGTATTTTATTTTGTATAGATATGGACCTTTGTTTCTACAATAAATTGCATTGGAATTGAAATAGCCGTTAACATGTAATCATTTGTCTCTGCTGAAGTTTGAAAAACATTGACTTAGTGTTACTGCTGCAGATTGAATTGCTCAGAGGCGGCACACCGTTTCACATTCCGCCTCCGCTGGACTCCAAAATGTTGACATCACTATGTGGATGTGTATTTGTTGAGGGGAATAAGATAGGGTCTGCTTTGTTTAGTATAGCATCAGTAGCCTATAAATGTGCTAGTTAATACAACACCATTTTGCTGGTCATGAATATTAATGAACCATGTGAAGGTTGAGCAGTGGTGCTCATGATTAATAGTTTTTAAAAGTGTAACCTGTCTTTCAGCAGCTAATATTAGCTTGAAGCCGTGGTGCAAGAGGTTGGCAGTAGGAGACCAAAAATGAGCACTCTCATATTGACTGACAGCAGTGAAATAAAATAACCCTGAGCCACAGCTACCAGAGGCTAAAAAGCTCAGCAGAAGTGAAAAAGAATTGCAGAGTTAGCGACAATTCTGTTGTTTTTTCATTTCGAGGAACTCCCTGTTGGTATAAAAAAAACATTGATTAGTGGAGCATTATAACATCCTCTGATATTGTAGCTCAAATTACTTGATCAGAGATTTGACAAGAAGAGTGTAATATGCTTTTGGTGGATTAAGATATTTGAGGGTAAAGTGGCTGAGGACCCATTAAATAAATGGGTAGATCCATATATCTGATCACTGATATATTTTGTGACCAAGATGTGTTCTGAGTGAAGCATTTTACATTAGAAACTAAAAGTTTTCTCTGATTAATATTTTTTTTTCTACCTCTCCACTACATACTTTATGTGGACCCTTGCCGCCCAAATGCCTGGCATTTATTGGACGGGTGATGTTGAGATGAATGGTTCCATTAGGTTGAAGAGGGATTAACAGTAAATCAGTGAGCGGAAGGAGCTCATATTTAAGCCACAAGCCTCACTAAAGAATTTTTTATGTCCGGTCCTGTCTTTTGTTTTATGGTCAGGCCTACCGTCTGGCCTGGCCTCATTACAAACCAGTCTGCGTAGAAAGGGCAAATATGTAGTGACTGGCATTGTTCTGTGACTGGCATCTCAGTTTAAACCGAGGCCATGTTAATAAACCACCCGGCCCTATCCCACTTTGAAAGCCTCTGTGACCATTGGCAAATTTTCTCTTACAGGTCAGCGAATGCATTGTGCATCTCTGCCTCTCAGACGCTCCTTCAGATACTGCTATCCTTCTCAACCTGAACTCCTGAACCCCAGCCAAGATGCTACCCTGACTCCACATTTACTCGATTGATCCTGCCTGTCCGTGAAGCTTCAGGGTTTTTCCTCTCATTTTAACTGTCACTTGAGGTTACTGTTCTGTTTCAACAAATCAAGGCTCTAGAGTTTGTCCATCCAAGTGTTCTTGCTGTTATTTCAAAAAAAAAAAAAAAAAAAAGGTCAGGCATGGGCTGCCAATCAAACTTGATGGACATGCAGGTTTTCCCCAAGATATTGTTTGCAGAAGGTGTTAAGCCCCATTTCATCTGAAGATCAATGTAGTTAATATCAAATATGCAATAAACAGTAAGCAAACAATAATTTTGTGGATTCACCTGGAATGTCAGGAAACGGTGTACAATATAATAACAAAGATGTAATGATGTCTGTCGCAGTTTACCAGAACTAAAATTGTCATGTTGTTTAAAACAAAGTGTTGTAAAAGAAAGAGAACCCACAAATCCTCACGTTGAAGAAACACTAATCAGAAAATGATTGAAATTACTGAACTGTAAAAATATAAAAAACGGATAATTAATCTTTGTCAGACGTGAACTGCATTATATAGATAGTGGCTCACCTCTATAAAACCATAAAACCCTGCAGGAAAACCCTCATATGATTTCATACATTTCAATTTTCTTTTTATTGTACTGGAACATTGAAAATGAGAGAACTAATTAAAAAGTCTACTAACAGTATGAACAACCAGTTATTTACTTAGTACATCTTTGTTATCAAATATCAATACATAGTAAGATGTTTCACAAAGCCCAGGTTGGCTTTCTGAACTAGTTTCAGAAACCATCAATGACCATCAGCCAAAATACTCACAATGTCTGGGATTCAAAGTCAATGTTCGCTTGTCTAATTGTTCCTGCAAAAGAGGATTAACAACATAAGACGTATATCGCGGTATAATCTATAATGCAAGTAACTTTCCATTTCCCAAAATGCGTATCAAAGAGCCCTGCTGAGCTTTGACTTTTCTCTTTTAATCAAGTCTGGATATGTACATCCAAATGAAGCCTCTGTGAAACGTCTCACTGTAGATGTGTCAAGTGGCGACAATAGTATTTACCACAAAAATCAACACTATATAGAGCTGCAGGAATGATCCACAAACAAGTTTATGCTCTTTAGAATAATGTTCATTAACAACTTTGCCTAAATACGAACGGAAGAAGTTAAAAATGTAATCACTATTGCATGACTTAAGTATAACCACGAATAAGCTTCCAACTCGATGTTTGATTTGGTGCTCACATTTTCTACTAATGCCTTTGCTCCCAGGAAGAGAAGCACAAGTCACACATAACGAGTCTGTAACGACACACTTCTGAGTGGGTTTTCATGTTGGGTGTGGTGACCTTTTAATGCCCCTGACTACTTTGGTAGTCTTTTGTCTAGCCACTTGTTAGCGACCAATCTTTTAAAACGTGTATAAACTTAACAAATATTGTGTGGCTTGTTTGAACCATAGACCTTAGTTCAGGCATCTTATGAAAACCTTTCAAAGTGGACCTCGAGATGAGGAAACAAGAAGTGCAAAAACATGAACTATCTCCTGTGTGTTAGGACTCATTATTGCAGCACTCTATATTGGTCAGGCTCTAGCTGCACAGAATATATATCAGGATGACATCATGTCTACCCAGTTCATGCCAATAAGAAAAATATACCAACACATGTACAAGTATATGTGAGTGTATATTTTTCTTTCCATTTTGTTCAGCTCATCTCCTTCTCCACCTCCGTTTATATAAAGGTGCGGTGGTGAATGGGGTCTTTTAGCTAGCTGTAATTGAACCTGACCCACTTGCACAATTAACTCTAACCCATAATATTTGTTTAGTGGTATTGGGTTTTAGATGGCTTGGCCCCAGCGGTGAGCTCGACCTCAGCGTCGTCAGCTGAACCATCAATCACTGCCGCTCCATGAAGGGGTGGTGCTCCAAAATTAAATGGCAGAGGCCAGCAACGACAAGACTGATGCCAAAGCCTGGTCTGAGGATGACTCAAGATGTTTCCAAGCTCTCCTCCATCACCAGGAGCTTAGCTGTCAGCCATGCAATTTCTATACTGTGTGTCGCCACTTGAAAAATACTGACTACGTGTCCAGTGCATGGCACCAACTGATTTTATATGATTAAAAACACTGGTATTTGTTATGAAAACAAAATATTATGGCTGCCACTGTACTGAGAAACAATGAATTATAATTATTAGTTAAAGTAGTTGCCATTTCATTTAACAAAGAATTGAGCCTATAAAATGTAATATATATATATATATATTAGAGCTGTCAAACGATTAAAATATTTAATCGCGATTAATCACATTTTGTCATAGTTAACTCGCGATTAATCGCAAATTTGTATCTATTCTGAATGTTCCTTCATTTATTATTTTTCCATAATTTTACTTTCGTTTTAATGCTCTTATCAACATGGAAAAGTGGATTGGCTTGCTTTATGCAAATGTTTTATATTATTGAAAAACAACATTGCCATACAGGGCGGTACAAAATAAAATTATAAAGTGCACATTTCAGGTAAACAAGGACTCAGCCTATAGTGCAGTTAAACCATGGCTTAATATTTTCTTTTTTTCAAGTTTGCTGTGAACATAGCAGTCAGTCCTCTTATTTCAGAAACAATGAACCATAACAGTTAGGTTACCAATAAAAGGTTAGCCTACTACTTCTTTGCTTTAAACTCAAACAGACAAGCAACAAATAACAAACAAACAAAATACACAGGCAGGTGTTGGCCTACTTTGAAATAAATGAAACACAGAACTTTGTACGGCTATTTGAGTCCTCCCCTTGTTTGTGGAAAATGTATGAAATAAGAAGTACCCTATTTTTAAATAAATAAAAACATATAGCTGCAGCCTAATAGTGTAACGGACTGGGGTTATGTTTATGTTTGGTTTTGACGTATGCTCAGTAAAACACTGTTGAAGGAGCGCTCTGATGTCTGACGGTCAGTGAAGGGGTCTGGGTGGGACATGTGACTGTTTGGACCAATAGGATGGGGGGATCGGGGATCAATGAGGAAGTGAAGTGTTGATGTCTGCGAGTGACGGAGTAACAGCGAGAGGTGCACATGTTCGTGTAGAGGAAAATACCAGTTACTAAACCACGAAGAAGTTCCGTGTCCTGTGGGACGCTACAATAGCTTTAAAATATATATTTTAGGTGGCGAAATATTAAAACAAAAAGCGAGAGCAGGTCAGACTGGAGGCGAACACAGATACTGAAGCTGCAGCTGCAGCTCTGCTTTAACTCGAGTTAAAAAAATTGACGGCGTTAAAATGGGTTTGCGTTAACGCCGTTAATAACGCGTTAAACTGACATCCCTAATATATATAAGTTAATATTGTAATTATGATGTGTAATAGCATCCCTACAAAACATAGCTCACTGTAGCCGCTTTCAGACTCTCACTAAACTCCAGAGGTCTTCTGGAGTTTCTTCAGAGGAGGTGGAATTTTTTGCTGACTTTCTCCGCCCGGCTCCCTAGTATTAAGTTCCGCAGAAGGTCAAACGCAGTGCGAACACACCAGGAGATCCTCTGCGGGATTAACCCAGAGTGAGTGGAAGGTTGATGACGCTTCTTACACGGGAAAGTCGCAAAAGACACATATCTCTGGAAGAAAAAATTGGTGCCACACAGACGAGACTTTGAGGTGATCCGAGCTTATGCCGGTGTCGATGTGCTGTAAACATAAACAAGTGATCTCCACAGCGGAATTAATACGTTACAGCCTGCCTCTGCATGCTGCACCACTCCTCTGAATATTGCGGAGGATTTGTTTTTGTTGAGAAGGCGTCTGTGTGGAGAAGCCGGGACCCATTCCTCCTCCGTAGGACGTCTCAGACGTGTTTGCTCAGTATATTATAATGAATTAGTAATTGATTGGTAATGTAATAGAAATCCTGAGTACATGTTAGTTAGTGGACCTTGAGTGAAGGAGTGAGTTGTGTAGTCAGTGGAACAGCTTTTTAAGAATGAATATATAAGATAACACATTGTGTAAATTGTGTTTAAAATTGAACTGGTACTGTAGGAGAACATGTTACAACAAAGGAGCGTGAGGGTAAAGGGGTTGAAAAAGTTTCCAAAGCATTTTTTCCCCACTGGAAAGAACTTGTCAGAGATGCCTGAGCATTTTCCACTTTTCACTCTAGTTGCTGTAGACTTATGACATCTTACATTATCATCCATTCATGCAGTCCACCATGAAAATAATGGACTGCAGCCACCTTCATTGTGAGTATGGATGCAGTTGTTGTTACTTTCAGGGAATATTGCACTAAAGTATATTATCTAAAAAAGGCCCCAAAGCTTAAATGTGCTTCCAGTAAACACAGTCACTCTCAACATGCATGGACTTAATTGGCACTTTTTGTGCAGCGTCCACAGGGACTGAAGCTGACAAACACACACCTCCAGGGAGGAACTCCTGAGCTCTAGTTGTGCTTGTTTGTCTCTCTAAAAGGCCATGGAGGTGAGGGGGTGCCTCACCTTGTCATCAGCTGTGTGCATTCATTAGCTTTTAAGGCTCTGGATCTACTTTAAGCCCCTTTTTTTTATTGATACATCAGCGCAGACAATGGGATTGGGAGTTAATGAGATCTCATGAGAATAGAGCTGCAGGTTAAGTGGCTCAGTATGTGCAGTGACACACTGACATCTTCAGAAGCATAGTGTTGTTCATCTGAGTGTCGCTCCATAAACCCTTTGAGAATGTGATAATAATAATAATGGTTTGGACTGTTGGTGTTCTTCAGAGGGTCTGTCACCCCGCAGCCACTGCTGTAGTGCACACTACACAGCAGCTGCTTTGTATTGTACCGAACTACATGAATAAGAACCAGTCTTTTTCTGTATTCAACAGTCACCTTGTGCTAAAGGTCAACAGCTCTCTCTTAAACAGCAAACATCTCTTTCATTTCAGTGTGCAAGGATCCACCGTACAAATTGGAGGAGTCTGGATACGCAGGCTTCATACTGCCCATTGAAGTTTACTTCAGAAACAAGGTATATTAAAACAATTTCACACTAGAAAACTCTGTAAAAATAGATTTCTCATTACAAATATATTTCTTTAGATCCATCAGGTTTGTTTTGTTTTTGTAAAGATCAAATACTAAAGTGGCTTTTTCATGAGGAGTTTTAAGATTTTTAGTTAATTTATAGAGCAATGTATAGATTGTAGTTTATAAACTTTAAGGCTGGAGATATACCTACTTTTTAACTACACATACACATCATGGCTACCCTGGGTATCCTGCTGCCATTTGATATGTTGGTTCTGCATGTCCTCAGAAATTAACGCAACATGTCTCAAGATGCAATACACATGAGAACCTTTTTATTCAGTACCTGACACTAAGTAATTTGCAACTACCTCCTACAAAATGTCTTGAAACATTGTTGTATTCATCCATCAACTCTCTGTCGTAATGGAGAGTCAGAAAAAGATACTATGTTAGAAATCATGATGCCTGTGAAGGTCAACATGATAGCTTGGATCTGAGTGTAGCTTTCATATGACACAGTGTTCATCTGTATTATCGGGAAAAAACTCCCGACAGACTGAATTTGATTGTTCTCTTCTCCTCCTCTCCGGCTGGATAACCACTTTTCCTCAGGAAGAACCGAAGAAAGTTCGCTTCGACTACGACCTGTTTCTCCACCTGGACGGCCACCCGCCTGTCAATCATCTCCGTTGTGAGAAGCTCACCTTCAACAACCCAACGGAGGAGTTTCGTAAGAAGCTGCTTAAAGCCGGAGGGGTAAGAGATGCTACACAGACATGTACTCATGCAGGCAAATACAATCAGAAATTGTATTAAGAGGATGGAGCTCAGTGCTGCATTTTCAGAAATACCTTCATACAGTTCTTCAGCCACAAAGAATTGTTCATTTGATAAACTCTCTGAAACTGATGGTCCCTTAGTTCAAATGCCGTTAAAAGGAGACTATAACCATGGGTCATGGAGACCAAACCCCAGTCTGTCTCTCAAAACCACTCTACTCTGTCTGGGTCTACTAAAGACATAAATCTCAAAAAACTGCTCACAAAAATATAGTTTCAATAAATAAAAAAAAAAGCCTGCATGCGTGTGTGTGCGCTTGGGTTAAATGGAGTCATAATAGTGTTTGGGGAGGGACGTAGAAACACCGAGAGCTGCATGTGAGCGATCCCTCTCCCAGGTTAGTGTGGTATTATATAAGATTCGGTTACTATAAAAAAATGAAGCTCATAATTTGATTAATTATTAAATGGTCAAGATAGTATTTGCACAATCCCCTTTTCTTCTTTTCAGGCGTGAACAGGTTTCCAAAGAGGAAACTCCTTTGTTTGGCTCTTAGGCGCAGCAGCAGATGTTCAGGAGAAAAGTGTGACTGTGCATGCCAAATGTCATTCTGTTACAGTGCAGGAGGTGTAACCTAACCACTCCTCTTATCTGTTCTATTCAGAACAAGCTGCTGTATTGTCTGAGTCTCGTCATTTCATGTAAGAAATGATTCTGCACTCTACAATTGGTTTAACCACAGAGATTTGTTTTACCTGATTCTCTCAGTTATGAAAGTGATACAGTGCAGAATGAATGCCCCACACACAGTAGATCAGCTGACCTCATCTGTAAAGCTCTCTGTACTTGTTACAGTTGTGATAAACTGGCATCCGTTTACCTTCAGTCGTGTCCTCAGTCGGGTGCGCTCAGTCAGTTGGCCGCCGGCCAGAGACCCCCTGTGGACACGAGGTTTTATGGCTGGAGCTAAGTGCTCTGTATTTACTTTGCCAGTCAGCTCCCTCCGTCTTACTTTCATGTCACAACTCACATTATCCATTGGCCAGAGGAGAGTCATCACTGAAAGTTCTGTGATCTCGCTAGTTTCTCCACCATACCCTATTCCTCAGATTTGAACCATGCAGCATTTCTTTGTACCTGAATTAAAGCAGACGGAGATCAAATATCTTTCTCTTTCATTGTCTTTCACAGCAACGGGATCCTCACAAACGAAGTTCAGAAGACTCAAAAGTAAGACTTCTCTCATGCAGTTGGAGTCATGGATGCCTTCTGTAGAGATGACTAAACAATTGGACAACAAAACAAAGCTTCAGATTGCTTTGGTACCAGCGGATCAGTCCTGACCTTGTCATGTACCTTCATTAACATCAGCACTCTAATATAGCCATGCTGAAGTAGCTATATTCTTGTTACTGTCTGAGCCCTTAGATAAATTCTGCATATTTCAGCATTAAGCGTCACTTTCAGGTGTTTGAATGGATTACTGTTAAGATGAATGCACACTGCTGCAGCAACACACAGCAGAGAGTCACATGAAGCTGGTTTAGTGCTGTCGTGACCAGTGGCAAGAGGTGATGCAGGGTGGTGCTGAGCTGCCACTGAAATAGAAAGTACATACAAATTTAACTAATAGAAAATTTTATAGAAATTACACAAGATATGTTTGAAACAAGCCTATTCTCCCTTATACCACTATTTATGCTAAGCTAGGCTAACAACACCCTAACTAATGCACACAAAATGGCTTCATATGCAGATATGAGCATATAAAATCTGAAAAACAAAAAAAAAAAAGGTGTCACACTGGATTTCATGAGAGTTTGTTTTTTCATAAGAGCTGACGATAGTGTCGGGTGCAGTAAACATGATCATGTGAGCAGAGTTAATATATCACTTCCTGTCTCTATCTGCTGCACCCGGCTGCTCCATCTCTTGCCTGATTAACGCAGAGGATTTGACACATACTCACATTGAAAGGCAGACTACGGGTAACCTCTGTAGCCAATTCTCTGGATTTTATGTCGGGAAAAGGTTATACTCAGTCCTTCTTTTCACCTTTTATTACTGGAAACTCATGAAAAGTAATTTGATGCAAGGGAGTCTCTGATCACATTTGTTTGTTGTTGCTTTTTCTCTGTCAGGTGATGGTAATGCAGGAGGGCTCGACTTCTCTGTTCGGTCAGCACCTGAAGCTGCCTACACTTCCCAACAGCTCGCTGACATCCACCTTCTCAGACCAAAAGAAGAGTAAAAGCTTCCTCGGGTCAAAGGTCAGTCTCGTTTCCAGGTCCAGCCTGGAGCTAAACAACCTTCTCTTCTGCCTCCACTCCTTGGCTCCACCCAGTCCTGAAACTCTGAAACCCCTTCAATGTCTTCAGGCGCCTAATCCCCCACATATTTGGCAGGTTCAAAGACGTCCAACATATTTAAACTCTGGGATTTCAAAGGCATCCAACCTTGCTTTAAGCAAACTATATCTTGGCCATAAGCACTTACTCTGCTGACTCAGAAGTGCTGGAAATCTCTTACAACATGTAGGTCTGCAGATGGTCGACTTTATTTAAGATTTTAGACAATAATTGTTTAGAAAATTTGTAAATGAGTGAATAAGAAGGTTGGAGGGAATGTCCTAAAGGACGGGATTAGAAAGTCCATGTGAGATCTGAGACATTATGTCTTGCAACATAAAATAATTTATGTCGGTGAAGTTGCATGTTGTTTCCATTAAGTGTTATTTTCAGTCCCTTTTTAAATTGTGTCATTTAAGAGCCAGGTCAGAGGAGGCCCATTTCACATGGAAACAGTTTCCAGTCTAAACACAGTGTGTGTGATGAATTACTTGTGGAGCAGGAGGTCACACACACACTGTGTCATTGAGATGGTTCTGCATTTTTGTATTGGCCACCATCCAAAACAGTGCCTGTGTGTTCTCTCCCCAGGTGCACTAGTGCTGCTGTGGTATGCAGTGTCAAAACTTAAGTGTCTAAACTGTTTTGTTGTAATTTTACGTTGACATTTAGAGTCTTTGAGACGTTTTAATAGAGATTGATTCTATATTATAGTGTCAAAATAGAATTAAAAATGCCTCAAAAACAGCATTAGTCGCAATACGAAAGACTTAAACTCAATCCACACCAATCTTGAATTGCTTGTGTTGTTCAGAATAAAAGACTTATCCACTAATGTCGACACAGGCTGTAAGGAGACATTGTATATTTTTAAACCGCACGTGGGATATTAACAGTGGATTGTGCTGTGAGAGTTTCAGTCATCATGGTCAGACCTGTGGAAACACTGTTGCTACTGCTACTACAACAGCTAGGCTGCAGCATGGGAAAGTGGTAATTCAGCAAATTAAAAACATAATTTTGTATTGGTAATCCATCTATGTTATGCTCCATAGCTGTGTCCAGCTCACATTTATTTAATGAATCATATAATTTGTCATTATTATTATATACTGCTAAGAAGTACTAAAAAAAATGGCTATATATGGTCCTGACAGCTTTTCACCATTTCCTACAGTTTGAATTGTAGGACAGGTTTTAAATTCAATTGTGTAGAATTAGGATCTTAAAAAATCATGAATTTAATGGGATGAACCCTATTACCCATGTGACTGCTTATCTTTAGAGTTATGATAATAAAATACAAACGGTACATCACATAGTTAATTTCTATCTATTCTTGAAAATAATACATTCCTCGAAAGTAAAAGTGTATTCGGTTACTGTTCGATATGTTTTTTTAGTTTTAGTAACTACTTCTTATATATTATTATTCTTATTACGGGACCTTCACAGATTTACATGAACTTGGGTCACCTGCTAACCTGCTAATGCCATGGTGCTGAAAGGTTTGTTAAAAAGTGCCATTTTAGTGATCTACTCAAAGAACGCTGTGGAGGCTCTTGTGTCAATTCCACAGCACTAAAGCAGGTTTATGCCGCGCTGCCTTGGGAGAGAAATGGGTTTACTGCAGCGGAGGAGCACGCTAGAGGTTAGAATGAGCTGGCAGCTTTACATCCTGAGGTTCTGGGGTCACCAGCAGATAGACAAAATGAAAGGTTTTAGTGGTGGTTGGGCCGAGTTGTTACACACCCCGTCGTCTAGACTGCTTTAATGGGTTTACTGCATTGATGAAATATTGACAAGGGGGCTTGAGGTGAGACCCAGTGACAAATGGCCCCCGTCGTTAGAACCAATGCATTTCCTCCTTTCTCCACATTGCCCTCCGCTCCACTTTTAAGGATGCACATGTGTGGCTGTTGAAAAGCCTCCTTCACCCCAATGAACAACACTACTCAAAAGAAGCCCATAGTTTGCTCTTTAAGCCTTTAGATGGGGGCTAAGAAGACCCTTTGAGTTTCTTTTAAGAATGAACCTATTTTTACAGATGGTAATGCCAAACTGCAGGGTGGCATGCATGTTTTCTCTTGTGTAAAAGGCAGAGGATTAATCTTCCTTTGACCTAGCAGCCTGGTTTTTGCTCACTTTGTTGTTTTGGGACTAAGCATTTTAGAAGTTCAATATGTAGTCTTAAGTGCAATCGACTAAAAGATGAACCACAAGAGTGTGGTTCATAATCTCAGTTGCACCTCATTTGCCTGTGTCATTTGTTCTCTCAGCAGTACAAGCCCATTGCATCCTCTCAAAACAGTATTTCTCAGTAGCTAATTATGCCGTTGCCGTATTATGTTTGCCCATTGACCTAAAGTGGGATTTCCCTCTTCCTTGTGCAATAATCCGTTGAGCTGAAGATTTTTCTTTGTAGCATAGATGATTCATTGTAATTCTGCTGAAACACCCTACATATTTCCGTGCATGACTTAACTTGCCATCATCCAGTCTTTACATGATTTAGTCTATCAGGAACCAAGAAATCTAAACCCATTGATTATTGTTGAGTAATTTGTTCTTCAAGACATGTTCCTGCATTGTGTAGAATCTAATTAATTTGTTGGTTTTCATCCACAGGATGGCTCCAAAGGAAGTGAAGCTGCCCTTCTTACCACTGCCACAACCACCAGCACCAACAGCAGTAGCTTCTCCAAACTCTACAAACCCTCCAAGGACCACAAAGACAAGCCTCCAAAAGACTTAAAAGATCCCAAAAGTGCCTTCAGAGACTCCGGCTGGGAACCCAGCAAAGCCCCCAAAGAACCTTCCAGGAAACCCAAAGAAAACCAGCCACTTAGGGATATCAATCCTAAGATAGGCTTCAAGGAACCCAAGTCTTTGTCAAAGGAGCATCGGACTGAGGGTATCACCCATGGGTCAGGGATAAACAAGCGTCTGTCCACCTCTGACGGTGATGATCATCTGGCCAAAAAACGTAAAAAGGGATTTGTTGATTCCTCGGGGAAGCCGCTATCAGGTTTAGACGTTCAACATTCAGATAGGAAACTACTGAAGGATAGATCACAAATGCGAACAAGCAAATTACGACCAGAAGTTGATGAAGCTGAGCGCAAGAAGGTGTCAACGCTTCCTCCATTCCAGCAACTAGTGGACCCCAATGACTCTGATATGGAGGACCAGTCCAACAAATCAGATGTAAGTACAACATTTTCTTCTCATCCAAACCAAGACAATCACAGTTTGAGTTAAAATAAGAGTCAATGCCAGTTCTTTGTGTGATGATACAGCTACAATGAGGAAACACATGTCTTTTCTTTTCTCATGGAGGTTGAAAAAGCAGCTAAATCTATCAGGATGGACTAACTGATTTAAGATTTCATGGGTAGGCATTTATAAGCAGTGGAGAGGTATACAGTTATTTCAAGACGTTAAGGGGGTTAAGATTTGTTGGTGGTCAGTGCTTCCTTGGTGTGGAAGGGCTATAAACTCAAATGACCTGCAGGGAGAGAATCTTCTTTAATGGTGGTCTGGTGGACTCCAGGGGTCTGGGGTGGGAAATTGCAAGAAGGGGTGGCTACCAATAAACCTAACGGGAGTTCAGTCGCATTCGTCTGGGTGGTCAAAGAGGAAGTGAACACAACTAACTTCAACAGCAAGCTACAGCTACAAGATACACTTTTGCTTTCTTATTGAGAGAAAATGAAAGATTGAAATATATTTTTAATTATTAAATACAGATGTGAAGTGTGCTAACTTTATTATCTTGGGTATTGAACCCTTCGTTCAACTCAAGAGCAGGATTAGAAATCTTCATCTCTACAGTGGTGCTTTTCATGAATAGGCTGACATTCAACTGGGTTGCCTGGTCCACGCACATTTGGTGGAGAACCTCCCCATAAAGAAGGGCTGTTTTAAAGCCAAATAGTAGACAAGAAAGATTTATGGTTTTACAACACCTGAGGAGAAAAGGGAGACACGGCTGTGAATAGCCCAGAGTTCCCCTTTAATCCTTTTAGCTTTTGAAAGAGGAAAAAGGGTGAGCGTTTGTTAAAGAAAGGTCTAAATCCCTGCAGCAGTTTTCTTTTATGCAATAGTGTTTTCATTTCTAGTCTCGGTGCTTGTATAAAGCGTGGGTCTTTGTGCATCCTTCCACAGGCGCAGCTTGTTTAGGCCGGGGAATTATTACTTAGCACTAGCAAAACCTGTGTTTTTGTCTGCGTTGTATTGAAATGGCTTTTAAGTTTTCCCCTACAGGGACGGGGGGAAGGGTCTGTTGTAAAGGGGATGTGGGGTGACAAATGCCAGGTGTTTGATTCTCCCCAGGCTCACAACCCCGGTGGCCGAGCGCTGGGCCGACCCAGAGCGCCACTCTCATGTGACCGCTTGTTTGATCTCAGTGTTTTCAAGCGAGCGCCGGGCCAGAAACGGCAGAGAGGAGGAAATGTGGGGTAGGTGATGACATGAAGGTAAAGCAGGCTGCTGTGCTAGCACGAGAACCATGTTGTTAGCACCCTGGATGTGGGCACAGACTGAGTGATTTTTTACCTGCATGAGTTAGCTTTAAATCTAAGCCCTTTTGCAGTGGATTCTTCATGTAGGAATGAGGTTAAGGGGGGGATATTTATTTGATAAATAACTTAACATTTTAATGGCTTAAGAAATAGATGCAAAGCTTTTTCATTTCAGATCCTGGGGGCAGTAACAACAAAAAAGAGACCATGTAACAGACAAAAACAATTTGGCAACATTAAACTGATTAGAAAGATATTGCATTTCAAGAACTAATGTTGAATATTGTTGGCAACATTATCCAGAAGCGTTTAAGGACCAAAGTCTGACATTTCAATTGGTTTGAGAAGCAGCTCAACAGTATTATCTGTTTAATTATGGGCCTCAGACAAACTGTGGTGACAGGTTGCGCCTTGTGTCTGTAGCAGTACCACTTTCAATTTTCCTCATTAATTTGTGTAATTTCCTCAACATTCATCTCAAAAACTGATAACTGCACTAATGGTCTGAAAAAACAAAATAGTAAAATCAACAAATATTCATTGGAATAACATTCCAAACGTATAGATACGACTATACTGAATTAAAGGAGTGTCAGGGCTTGCTTTAATTCAGTTAAAATGAAAAGTAATAAGCTTGCATTATTCAAGCATGTTTTTTTAGTTTTTTTAAGAAGCGTTATGAACTTCCTGGAAAAGAACCTCCTGAAACAGTTTGATTTAAACTTCCCACTCTGGTTGAGAGCCTGAAATGTGACAGACAATTTGAGCCAAGTGGATCAAAGTCCTTGATGAGATAATGCAACTAAGACTCAATTGAGAAAAAACATTTCTGTGTTAACTACAGCGAGAGTTCAGAAGTTAACTGTACATTAGCAACATTACAGTATAAATGGCTTTGTCAAACTGGAAGGCCTCTAAATTCACATTAAATTCATTTTGTTTGGACAGCCCCCGCTGAATTAGACAAGAAACCCAAATAGTCTTGGTCAGCCAGGTCTTGTTTGCTGGCATTTCTTTTTGGCGAGAGTTAAGAGAGGAAGCCAAATTGATGCCAGTGAGCAACAGCTAAAGACTATTTATTGTCTTTGAAGAGGGTAGCTTTGGTGGCTTTGAGAGAAGCAGGACAAAAGCCCTAAAAAGGAGTGGTGGCAAGATTTATGGCCCCTTGAAGGAGCTGTCCCATAAACCAACAGACCAGCTGTGTGATGTTTGTTGGCAGGAGGTGACAAGCATTGAAGTCCCTCTGCCTTTTATCCTCACTTCTCTCTTTTTCTCTTGTGTGTCTTCTGTTTGGTCACTTCTCCCCAATTTGTTTTCTGGTTTGCAGTAGCAGACGCCTTTATGAATTTGGGTTTGCACAACAAGATCCAAGTAAACATTGTTCTCAGTGGTGCAGCTTTAAACCCACATTTACAGCTAATCTGATCATCCAGCCTGGACGTGGTAGAGTTTTGGTTGAAGATGTAAAAAGCTGTGAGCTGAAAGAACTTCAGATACTTTTTTTCCTTTTCCAGTTTGTATTTTTGTCTGTTAGCATGATAATCAAAATGTACTGAACACATTTTCTTCAAATTTGGTTGAAAGGTGGGTTATGTGGTAAGGAGAGAACCCATGGTATTTTGGCAGGGATCTGAAAAAAAGTGGTGGATCAAGGAATTCACTTTCTCTGACATTGTTAGATAGGGTGTTTAACACTTCTGCCAGGGAGTAATTCATGGAGTTTGATTAAATAAATCAGTCATATTTACAGGACTGATATCTATGAGTGTGTAAAAGTTGGTGCATCTTGATTAAAAGTTGAGTGTATTTATATTTGATAACTAATCTTTTCATCGAAACATGGTACTGGAGGAGAAATTAACTCACAGTTGATCAACTTCACACCTCATGTTGTTGAATAATTGAATTGCTTCATAAGGGACAGCTCTTGTAAATTTCCTGAAACAAATAATACCTTTGTTCATTTATTTCTATATTCTAATAGAATGGAAGCATGTTATGACACCAACGTATAATTCTTTGTCCACTACCACTGGATAAATGTCTCAAAATTTCTGACAAAGCGGTGTCTTCTACGTGTATGACACTGCATTGTCACCGGGATTTGTTTGTTTTCTTTTGGGTTTTTCTTATTTTGTGTCTTTCGCAGACACAAACCGACCCCCACCCTCTCGAGATGAATCTCCGCTTCGTTCTCACATGGAATACTGCTGAATTTCTACGGACTTTATATTAGGGGGTTAGGCAGAGAAAGTCCACGTTCACACATGCACCTCCTCTGGAGAAAATAGGGAGTAACTGCTGAGTTCAGTATAATTCAGTCTGCCTGCAGCCTAACTGAAAAATCATTAATCAAAACCCTGATTCCTTCCCCCGACCACAACTTACTCGAGGTTTTGTACACTGTCTTCAGCTAATATTTGCTAGTGATAATGTGATTAGTCTCCATACAATAGTTCTCCTTTATCTTGAAGGCTAGTTATTAAAGTAATAAATCAAAAGTTTGCCCAAACAAAAGAAAATAACTTCACCACACACAGAGGGCTACAGTTTTCCCTCACTATTCTGTTAGCATGCTTTTAAGCTCCAAGCAAATACAGAAAATCTAAATAGACACAGAGAATCCTTCACCTGATTAATTGCTGATGTCACCACTAATTTCTGAATGTTTGAACTTGAACTACACAACGGAAACAGAATGCTTAAGGCCAGGGGGAAGGGCAGGTCAACAAATCAGGGGCCAGATAATCACTTTTACAATGTGTCCATTAAGTCTGCTGCTCCATCTACTAGTGTGAGCTCTTTCTTCCCCTGAGGACTGACTCTCACTCACAGCCTCCTTTTTCTATGCAATTTATGTATGTCCACATATCAGCCCTGTCTTAGGAGGACGGGCAGTCACAAATGACTCTGCATCCAAGTAATTAGGAATCATCAGCGCAGGACAAACTACAACTACAATCTCTCAAGTTGAAAACTAATTTATTAACTGAGGTAAAGCAATTAATTATTTCACCATAAATTATTAATTAAATGCTTGAGACATGATAAGAGATCAGAAAGTACAGTAATATCCATATTATATTATCAAAACATGCATATGTTCACCCCTGTTTTGCGGAATGAAGAGGACTGTTTTTGACATGGTAGGATACAAACAATGAATGTTAATATATCGCATGATTAACTCCTGCAGCTTTGATTCGTGCAGCGTCTGCAAGCTCATTTAGCCAAAGAAGTCAAAACAAATTCACAGCTATAACACCAGTTGCTACAACTGAAGCACATGAATAGTATATTTGTGGTTGTTTCCCGGATGTGGTTTTCGTATGTGCCATCTTATTTCTCCTGTTCATTTCCAAGATTAATTGGTTTGAGACACTTGCTGAAGTTAAAACAAGCTTGTTTGTGGGTATTTCAATGAGTCGTAGTAGTAGTAGTAGTAGTTGTAGTTGTAGTAGTAATAGTAGTAGTAGTATGTTTGCATGGATATCCTTGCAGGGCAATGTTTTCCAGCAGGTCACATCTGCACTTGATTTCTTTAGTTTGTAGCATGTGGAGGCCTAAAAGACATTTGTCTGGCATTTATTTGCATCAACAACAATCTGGGGCTTCAGGGTCTGGATCTCTGCCTCAGCCGAGACGTTTCTCATGGGCTTGTAAAAGTCACTGTTTTGTACTAAGAGGGTCAGGAGTTGCCTTCCACCTAAATGAATCATTATTAGCTCTGATGGCTGCTTCAAATGTCCACTTTTGCCTGTCTCCAAATGGAATTAGCTTAATGTGGTGGAGGTTTGCTCTCCAGCAGCACGACACAGTGGCTATAGATGATGCTCTAAGATGTTTTCCTACTGCGCCTTACTATGTGTTTTCTCTAGTGTTTGAACAATAGATGCAAAATCCCTCCAGACATTTATTCAGAGGATGTTTCATATTAGAGGTCCAATTTTCTTCTTGATGACACCATGCGGCTCGTTGTAATACTGACACAAGTAAGACTGGTCACAAAAAAGTTCCAGCTTTGTTCAGGATGTCTTTCATCCACAGCCACAGCCTCTCTTGTCAGCAGGCAGTGGGTCAGCAGTGAGTGCAGACAGAAGCAGAAGAACAAGTGTCAGGAATGTGGTGAACGGAGTCACTCTCACAGCCGTGCATGCCTTGGATCACTGCAGGCATGGCTGACAGACTGAAGGGTGTCCAAGAACTAAATGAGTGGAACTCCTGTCATGACAGAACAGCATCTCTGAGGGAGCATGTATTGGCCCTGAGAATTTCCATTTAAACAAGAACTTCTGGCTGGTGCATTTAGACTCTGCTGACTCAGCTTTTTGTGAAGTGGGTGGAGCAGCATGTCTTTGGAAACATTTGTGCCTATTTAAAACATTTCTTAAAGTTGCAATAATATAGAAACACATGAAGCTCCTGAATAATGTACAACTCCAATAGGGTTATGTAAAGGATCATGCCTTTGATCATTTCCACTTAGACTCTGATAAATCAGGTTGTGTCCATCCTTTTGGCATGGCACACTGCTCTAAATAAGACAACAACCATGTGCTTTGGCTGCTATTGATATGGAGAGGAGGCAAGTCAGAGGGGTAATCAATTCAGAGTGCTTTGTCATTGAATTTGAGAACAGAGCATGGCCCTCATTGAATTCATTCACAACTGACCCAAAATCCACACGTGAAGATGCAGTAACAACATAATCATTAACCACCGGCTGCTTGTAGAGGATCTTAGAGTGTTATTCTCTCTGATTGGATGTTCCTTGCCAGAATGCACCATGGAAGTTTGATTTAACGGCTCATCTGAAGTTTTTATGTACCCACCCTTTTTATATTTTCTAATGCAGCTGTTCATCTTTTGTACTGATGATTCAACCTATAGACTTTCATGCTGACGCAGGCTGTAGCTGTAAATCACAAACAAGCCTATTTGGAAGTGAAGTGTCCTTCCCTTCCAGAGCCAGCAGTGTCTGAAGTAGCCAGAAGCCAAAGAAATATCCTTCAATTCCCCTAATGCAGAAATATACAATATTATACAAAATATTGGATGTTGCTGATTAATTAACTTAAAGTCGCTCATGTGTGTTGTATTTTTCACCGTTTGATTTCTCTTTTTCCTCCCAGTCCGAACAGCCCAGTCCAGCCAGTTCCAGCTCCAGTTCAGGCTTTGCTCCCACCCACCACAAACGACAAGGTAGCTTTCTGGAATTCATTCAATTTACAGGCGCTGATTATTGTGTATTTTCCTTTGGAAATTATTTGTTTAATTAGCCAGTGAAGCTCATATGATCTGAATAATAAAGCTGAAATTTTAGTGACACATCGAACAATAGTCCCTCGAACAATGATCTTTAAGATGCACTACAAGTCGCTAAGAACGGAAAATAGTCCAAAAGGGCCAGATGGGTTCAGAATGCATTGTCTGAGCCATAACATGGGAATATTTGTATATTTGGAGCTTCTGTTCTTGAAGGTGACGTCTGCTTGTGTTTGCAATTTTTCCCTGGATGCAGTGGTGGACTTAATCATCAGGAAAAGGGTGGCTATTCCTGCCACCACCCACACAGGTAACAGTACACCTGAGACCTGTGAGGCCACCACAATCCAGTCACATTTGCATGGAGAACATTTTTCCCGCTTGTTTATTTGCATGAACATTCATGCACATCCTTACGGCCATGTCAGCAGGGGTGTTGCTGTTGTATCTTGATAGGACCATCATTGCTGATGCAGCAACATATATGCATATTCTCTCTGTCCTGTCTTTTTGGTTGATTACATTTATTGTTGTACAAAAGCTTTGAAAACACAGTGAGCCAAAATGTTGGGTTGGTTGACTTAATCCCACAGAAATGTTCAATATAGCAATATAAATTTGGATTAATCTGCAGTTGAAACTAGTCGCAAATATATTAACTTTCCTCCTGTTTATTTAAATGTCAGTGTCCAGCTGTTCTAAGAAATCAGTGAAATTAACGAAACACATAGTGAGCAGGTTTTCTCAGGGTTCCCATTGCTTGGACCAATGGGCTTGGAGTATGGGTAGCATAAGCTGCTTTAAGACATGCACTGAACTCTGCAGTTACTCCATATTTTCTCCAGTGGAGGTGCATGCGTTAACGCAAATGTCAGAGTGAGAGGCTCCTCAGTTTCTGCGGATTTTCTCCGCCTGGCCTCCGAGTATAAAGTCTGTCGAAATTCGGGAGAATTCGATGTGAATCCAACAGAGGATTTTGCTGTGAATGCATCTGTGCAGAGAATGCCCCCCCTCCCCGCTGTGTTGTGCATTTGTGAAAGGCAAAGTTATGTCTGAAATTGGCTACAGAGCAGAGAAGTAGTGAGAGATGGAGAAGCAGATTGTTGGTCTTGTTATTTTTGTGGTTTTGGTCTTTCTGGTGGATTTGAAATGGAAATTAGTTTCAGACTTCTCTTTTTAAAAGAAAGAGTGAATGTGTCCCCAGTCTAACTGGAGTCAACCCTGCAGCTGGTCCTCACCTCCAGTGGTTCCTTCAGCCACAAGCTCTACTGCACCGTCTCACCATCCCTCCACCACACAGCATTATCTGCTGCTTTGTGCATGTTTTCACTTGCATTGAATTTTAAATTGATTTTTCAAATGAAACTTAATTCCAGTGTCGTCATTTGTGTTCTTTCACACAAAGTGTTGGGCCCGCTGCAGTCAGTGATGCAGGATCTGCACTCGGACGACAACGACGAGGATTCAGAGGATGATGATGAAAATGACATGGACTCTGATATGGAGCGATTGGCACACACGCACCTCACCCACCACCAGCGCAGGTTAGTAAATGGTCATAATCATTGTGTTACAGGACCGCTACTCATCATAGACACAGGCAGCAGATACATGCCTACTGCCTCTTTCTTGTCATTATGAGAAACGTTTAAACATGTTCATATCATAATGAAACTCTAATGCGACAAACGAGACTAAGGTGGGCCGCCACATTCTAGGTAATTGATGGAAAACACTGCACATTGTGTGCATGACACCAGGTAGAATGTCTGGACGTTCAGTTTCCGTTACTGTACCTGAGTGGCAGTAATACAAATCTTTGACCAATACCCATTTTTCAGGAGGAAATTAGTCCATATTTATATGATGATATAACCTCAGTTTAAACTGAGCCACAGTATCCATATGTTTTAAAATCTCTATTTGTCATCCATGTGAAGTGCCTACATTTCCCTTGGGTATTAGCAGTTGGACTCTGAACAGTGAAACGGCTCTGATAAAGCCCCTGTAGACTCTGTGCCCTGCCGCAAACAGCAGAGTGAGGGATGTTCAGTTGCTGGTGAACATGTGCTGAAGCATTTGTTTTCTGTTTTCTCTTCTACCTGTTCAGGGTCAGTTTAAGTGATGGCAGTGAGAGTGACAGCTGCTCGCCCTCACCCCCCTCCCGCAACGAGGCCCCGCCCTTACTAAAGACTACTAATAACCAGGTAAATTCCTATGATGTCACATATTCTGTATTGGTCATTCAATGTAGCACAACGCACCCAAGGTGTTGGCTCTATGTAGCCCCAGGTCACCCGGAGGGACTGACCCTCTGTTTACTTTGTGTCCTGTCAGATCCTGGAGGTGAAGAGTCCCATCAAGCAGGGCAAACACGACAAGAACAAAAACCTTGACTGTGACAAGGTAAACGAGATTCCTTTTAATTTTGTGAGTTTAAAACAGCCAATCTCAAAAAGACCAGTGAAATATTATCAGTTAGAAATGGAGAGTGTGTAAATTGTCTTTATTTATATAGCACTTTTCTAGTCCTTATGACCTCTTCACAGAACAGTTTCACCAAGCACACTTCGGCATGCGGGTGGGTAAGACTGGGATTGAACCGCCAGCCGCCCACAGTAGTTTACTATAGTGTGTTACATCATTCAGCCAGACACAGGGTAGATGTGTGTTCATCAGCTTGGTCCCAGAAGATAACATGGCTGTCACACTGGCTGGCTCTGATATGAATGGGTGAACACATGACTCGTTAGAATGGTTGTTTGATTATTCTAACTTTATTGTTCTATTTGGCAGTAACCAAGGCTGCAGTGTGAAGCTTGTTGCATAAAACCATTTCCCTCTTCAGCTCGGCTTACTCATCAGTGAGCCCGTCAGTATAAACTCACACTGTGCAGCTGCATATGAAACATGTGAAATACACATTTTATTTTCAATTGTAGTAGGAAGGTAGCTAATACTTCAGATCAGAATATTTTTCCTTTAAACCAAAGTCTTTCCCATTTTTAACAATGCAGGGTACCGAGTTTTTCAGTATACATGTGTATCTGCACATGAGTTACACATGTATACTGAAAAAAGAAGCTTACTGTGTGTTGGAATGTTAGGGTTCCACACAGGGCCAAAATGTTCATTATCCTGTGTCCAACAGCTGCTTCCTGTGTTGAAGTGAACACAGAAGATAATACACTAACACTAAAAAAAAAAACTGCTGTGTGTGTTTTTAAGGCTTACCTGGATGAGCTGGTGGAGCTGCACAAAAGACTGATGACGCTAAGAGAAGGTCACATACTGCAACAGGTGAGCTGCAGCTGGTCAACAGTGTGTAACACTACAGTCACTCACCTCTCACCCTGCCTCTTCGACTGCACCCTATCCCATAATGCGCTTCACACATTTAACAATCCGAGGAACCAACACACAGGTGAGCGGCAGGGTATTTGAAAACCACAATGCTGCCAAGTGATTAGTGAACACTGTGATGTGTTTATGTTGGCAGTCGTGGCTCAGTGAAGCCATGCAGGTCCTGTAGCTGCAGTCATCTGTTCAGGTTGCTCTGATAACTCCCTCAGTCAGCCAATGGGCCCAGGGGGAATAAGTTGCTCTTTAATACTGACCGATAATCTTATTATTAAGATGAGTAAATAGTTCTGTGTACATAATACAGTTGAGCTGATTTATTCTAGTGTATGTCTGTACAACAGTGTGGTTGGGGCAGGGTGTTCAAGACTTAAGACAGTGCCGCCGATTTTTTTTTTAGAAAGGAAAAGCAGAATAACATTTTCTTTTCCAGACCACAAGGTTTTTTCTATCTGTTGAAAAAGTGAAAATGCCCTAACCCCTTCACTTGGGTTCAGTTTCATAACATTCACCCTTTTTGTCTCTCTCACTCTTTCTCTGTTAAGTGTTCAGACCTGAAAAATTTTGATCACAATAACCTTCCTCCAATGACTCTATGCCCGGTGAAAGACCGAACACAGCTCAGTATTTAAATAGTTTTGTCTTTTTTCTGTTTAGAAATAGTTTTAATTCGCCCATGGAAAACACCAGTTTACTCCTAGATAAAAGCTAGAGTGGGTAAGGGGACAGGACCAGTCCTCTCCTCAGTTGTCACGCTATTCAAGACACTTGTGGCTGGAGTGAGGACAACACCAGGCGAAAAGCAAGAAAACACGGCTTTACAGAGCACTACCATCTTCTACTCATATTTATCTGTTGTAATTTGTAAATGAGAGGAGAATGTGACCTGAGATGGACAGGACTCATTTATATGTGGTATCTAGATACAACATTGATACAGAATACATTTAATAGTGTAAATGGAGTCAAAGCACAGTGTTAGAATCAAATCTATGTGGAGTGTTTAACATACATTAATTCACAAAATGAACAGAAATGTTTCTCCATTGTTTTTTCCCATTTAGAATTCTCTTTAAATATATAATCTTATTGTGTCTTGGCATAATTTATTACCCACACTCGCAAGTGTACCTTACACTTTATGAAAACATAGTTCAACTACTAACCTCACTTGAACATTGTAGTTTTATTAAAAATGTCTGAGTTATATGTTTTTGTTTATTTTAGACCAGTAACTAACAGCGGTGTACCTAAAGGTATAAAATTGGGAAGAAGTATTTTACACTGAACTGCGAGGTTCCAGGTAAAATATACTGAGTTGGTTCCCACAGTTTTCCCTCCTCTCAGCATAATATCCCACATGCCAGTGGTGCTGGTCGGCTTTATTGTTGCATTGGATTAGAGGAGGAGCTGAAATCTGTTACAGATCCTCTGTAATCTGTGGTTTCATCTGGAAGCAATGAATTATTTGGTTAACCTCCCTCCACCTAAGAGATTGCATGTTTCTTGCTTATATTCTCTCGGCCTATCGTATGACTGCATTAATAGATCTTCCCAGCGGAGGCTGCCAAGTCCTGCCTCGCTCTCCTAACAAGACGTCTGGCTCTGAGGAAACACACGAAATCCCATCCAACGCGGCGGCGCTCGTGCACGGCTTTCACCGGCACAGTAATCAAGCTAATCCGGCAGAGTTCACCAACAGGCTTCACTTCCTGTTACAAGAGATGGAAATGATTAAGTCGCAGCCTCTCTGCACACTGGTGGGTCGCACAGAGCTGCACTGTGGGACTCCACAGGAGTTTGCTAGCTTGTTTCCAGCTGAGTCCCAAAGAGCAAAGAAAATGGGCAAACAGGCCAAATCGTCAGCCACACAGCGCAAACAAGTAGGAAAAGTGTGAAGTGACACTTGAGCATCTGACTTGCATCTGCCCTGTGATTAAAGCAGGCTGCCATTCCTTCCACAGAGGCTTTGTAGTGTGAACAGATTCAGGTTTTTTCCAAAGTGACTGTATCTAAAAAACAAAATACTACCCAGCCGTCTTCTTTTGGTCAACCAGCATCAAAACATCTAATCAGAGGAAAAGCTCAGTCGACAGGAGACCGATCATCTTGTGGTTCTGCTTAACCCAAGAAAACAACCAGTGGAAAATAGTCATCACAAAAGTTACATGTGTAGCATTGGCACTTAAAACCAGGTCCAGCATTGAAATTGCTCCCACATACGCATTAGTGTTAGTGATCAGTTTTCTTTTTGCATTGTATCAGAAGACAGCCGGTCAGCAGCTCTAGATCCTGTGTCAACATTTCTCATTCACACATATTGGTTCCGCGTCTCGTTTGTCTAAAAGAAAAAGTCATTTGTTTCTTACGGAACTATAGAACACGACCCCTCTTGTTCTGTGGACAGTGAAATGAAGATTTTTCCAGGGTGTTTAAGTCCAGCTTTACAAAACCAAATGTCTCACATCTACAAAACAGACAAATTTGAAACAAAACATATGTGAAGAAAAACCGATGTGTGCTTCCTTTTAAAATAAGCAAATCGGTAATTAAAATGTTTTAAATTCAGTTAGCCCCGAAAAATGTTGAGTTTTGCTTCTCCAATTTCTCAGTAAATGATTTTCTGGATCTTGATTAAAAAAAAAAGTGACTTTTATGGAGTTCGTTCAACTACATGCAGATTATGAAACATAATTTACCTTTTATTTTCCTATTGTAAGAGCGAGACAGACGTGGAGGATTGTTTGGCCTTGCCTGAGGTTTGTGCTCCACTAAGTGCTGTTCTAGCTTAGTTCAAATTTGAATTTGCAGAGGCTGAGAGCCTGAAGAACAAAAAAATGTTCACAGTCCTTAATTCTTCCAGTCTTGTCCAAGGTTGAAATACTAAAAGAAGGTAGAGTGCCAATAGAACAGAAATTCATAAGTCATAAGTTGCTGATCTATTTTCCTCTCCGGAGGCGGTGCACGTGTGAACGCAAATGTCTTAGTGAGACGCTCCGGATCATCTGCAGACTTCTCCCACTGACCAACTAGTATAAAGTTCGCAGAAAGTCAGGAGAATTTGATGTGAGATCGCAGCAGGGGACCCCCCCACTGGATTCAATGTGAACGAGTGGGTGGTCGCAGAAGCTTCTAATGCACGACAGACGCAAAAATGAAAATGTGGTGTCATACAGGTAGAAGACGGACGGAAATGTCTGATAACAGCTGACTGTGTATTGTAAAGAAAATCTAAGTGATATCCATAGAGGAATTTAAACTTAGCTCCCTGTCTCTGCATCCGGCTGCTCCACCTCTCGCCTGAAGAATGCGGAGGATTTGTTGCTGTTGTGAATGCATCTGTGCAGATAATCCCCCCCCCTAAAAACAGCTTGTTAATGTGTAACTGACTGTACTTGTGCTACTATAACGTGTGTAAGTGTGAATACTGAATTAAATATAAGCACTAGGTGAAGTGAAGTACTAAAAGAAAGTAGCAATGTTGTGAAAGGAGTTGAAGTGTCAGTCGAAGATCAATGGAAATAAATGTGATTAACTGTTCTGGGAATTGTTTGGTTTCTCTACATATTTCAAGGTCTTGAACTTCTATGTAAAGTGCCTTGAGATCATGTTTATTATGATTTGGTGCTATACAAATTAAATTGAATTGAGTTCATATCAGCTTTAGTGTAAGTTCATAAACCTGCTCAGTGGAATAAGGTTTACAAAGGATGAAGTGGCAGTTCTAAGAGTACGCATTGGAAGAGGTGTGAATCATAGCTGAAGTGTGAGTGAAGACATTACGTGTTACATCATGCCACTGATTTCATGTATGATCATGTGACATGCCCAATACTACTGATTCTACTGATCAGAACAGAAATGACTACATCCTGTATTCACCCACTGTCCCCTGTGTTTTCCAGATTGTGAACCTGATTGAAGAGACGGGACACTTTCACATCACAAACACTACTTTTGACTTCGACCTTTGCTCTTTGGACAGAAGTACAGTAAGGAAGCTCCAGAGTTACCTGGAGACCTCCGGACTGTCCTGAGGCCCCGAGCAGCTGGCTGCTGGATCTCTGTCTCCACATAGACTTCTGACTTCCCTTGAATAAACTCTTTCGATGCAATGCAAAAGCCCCACTGCGGCCCGGGTCCAGTTGCTGTGTGCGTCCGGCCTGCTGGTTGGACTGGGCTCTCTGAATGAAGAGGTCGTCCCGCTGCAGAAACCAGAGCCAGGTGTGGTGGGGACGAGCCCTGTCGATCAGGAGATCACCCAGAAAGCCTTGAAAGCTTCACTTGATCTCAAAGAAAAACCCAAGTGGGGAGTGGGGGCCGTGTTCTCTTAATGAATTTGCATATCGTTACCATGTATGTTTCTTGATTTGTTGTACATTGTGACAAACGCATGGTCAACACTGCCTTACAAAATTGTAAGTCTTATTTATTGAATTTAATTTGCAGGTGTGTGTGTATTTGAAATGGCAAAAAAAAAAAAAAAAAAAAGCAGCAGAATGAGACTTTGTAAAAGCACTTCACAGCAGACACATCACTACAGTAATGTCACTGACCTGGAGTTTAAATCAAATCAAACTGAATAATGTTAATAGGAACAAAAAGTGATTCACTTTTCAATTGATAAAAAACGTAATTGGTTTGTCCGACTCTATTGGGAAACGAGCAATCTGGTTTTTTTTTTGTGAAAGTTATTGTAAATCTGAAACACTAAATACTGGTTTTGCAGGAATGAAAAAAGAGGCATGGCCAGTTTAGACTAGTCTTGGTCAATTGCAAACACATTTTTGACAAAGTGGCTTTGCTTTGTCAGGGACTTTGTCAAAGAACGGAGCAGCAAGACAAGAGGAGGATGACATATTTGTGCTTGGAGAACAAGGTTGTTTTTGAGCGGCAATCAAGGCCACACTGAACCCATAACTACAAATGTCTTTAAAGATGTCGTCGACACAGATTATATCACTGCCTACATAACATGTGAGATGTGATGAATCACACAAATTGGAGAGGACAGCACTCATTTACATTAAATCTCTTTAAAGGTGGTTGTGATGCTCCCCTCTGCTGTACACACATCACACCACAAGCTAGTATTTGCATAAATTGGGCATAATCGTCGGTTTATGGAATGGATGCAACTCACCGAAAAGGTCCTGACAGATGCATTCAAGATGCATCCTGAGGGGAAGATGTCTTACTGTTAAACAAAGAAATAGGACATGACATAAAAATACCACTCAGAGGCAATAATTTAGCACCTTTTTTGTGTTTCCTCTTAAGGAAAACTTGTTTCAAAGGATGTAATCTTATCACTGAATTAAGTTCCTTGCAATTCGATCAGTGCATATATCTGCATTAATTCAGCATCCATAAAACAATCCAAATGACTGCGAAACCACTCACCTTTTCTTGAAGCAGTTTTTTACTGATTTGACGCTGTACAGATCGAGATGTGAGCGGCAGCTGCTGGAACGAGCTGAGCACAAATCCCTGAGGAGGACGTGTTCATCACATCTTTCTGCTCCTGCAGCTTCAAGAGAGCAGAGCCAATGGAACGCGCCAAAACCACAGTTAACGGATTCACTCGGTTTAAGTTTGGACCAACATTTGTCTACAGAATATCATCTCTTTGCCATTGGGAGGAAAAAGGATTCATAGCACATACATCAGAGGAAAGGGAGGACTAACTCCCTTTAAGATCACTGCAGAGAAAAGAAACTCCTGCGTTCTGCATTTCTGAAATGTGTGATGAAATTATTTGGCTAAATCTCATGGGTTACGGGGGAGGCAGTGGGAATTTTTGGACTGACAGGTAATGTTACGGGTGAAAAAAAAGTCAGATCTTTTATTTATTTTGTTGGAGCTTGAGTTGTTAAATCAGAGCTCAGCGTTCATTTTTTTCCGAGAAGAAAGCCTTTGTTGGATTTTAAACTGAGGACACACGTTTGCCAGTCTGATAAACTGAAGTTCAGAATGACAAACTGCTCCGGTCCTTTCCAAATCACCTTAAAGGGGTTTAGCTTTCCCTGCGATCTGTCTTATGGTTTCTTGTGTATTTTGAGGACATACAATAAACATTCTGTATGATGTACAGATGAGTTATTAAGCTATTTGTTTATGAGCTTTTTTGGGAGGGGGGCTTAGTTTTTTTCCCGCAGCTGCAAATGTTTTCATTACTATTTAAGCACAAGCTCCCTCTGGCCATTACTTGATTTTGAGTGAAAGATTGCCAATTTTTTTTTGTATTGTTAAATATTTGAAACTTACAACATTAAATCAGAGGTTCAGTGTGTAAGATTTAAGTGAGAGGGATCTATTGGCATAAATTGAATATATAATAATCCTAGGGATGTTTTCACGAGTGTTTATTCATCTAAATTATTGTTTCCTTTACCATAGAATGGGCCCTTTACATTTAAATACTTTATTAGGACCGGGTCCTCTCTACGAAGGCCGCCATGTTTTAAACGATAGTCCATACTGGACAAACTAAACACCTTTTGAGTTTTTATCACAACTGAAGGTTACCACAGGTTCTCTTTCCTGTTTGGAAGGGGAGGGGGAGGGGTATACAGCTGCAACCGGCAACTTCACCACTAAATTATACACACTGAACCTTTAAAGCTCTTATATGTAGGAATTGAAAATATCTGTCTCCTCCTAGTGGTAGTATGATAAACCACAGTCAGTGAGGTGAATGGGCAGAATACAAAGACAGCACAGCACCAGTTTCCACAGGGTTTATGTCATCTTTCCACAAATTGGTGTACTCCAAATAATTATAAAGCTTCTACCACAGCCAGATATAAACTTTACACGTAGCAGCTTTAATTTAGTGTCATTTCCTGAGTTGAATTTTCATATTCATGAAACCAGCATTTTATTGAGACAATGACCGAGGATGCTGTGTAGTGTACTGGTAAATGATGTGCATCACATACACTGCACCAGCGCAGGGTGTAAGAAATGGATGAAAGGCTCCATCGCCTGTTCTTCTGTGAATTTTTTTATTTTCTTTCAGTTTTTCCTTCTGACAAGAATCAATTTTTTACCCACATTATGATGGAGACATGCCCTTGAAACGTGAAGCTGTGATTTATTACAACTTGGGTTTAGTTTCCATGGCGCTGGTAATCAGTGGTGCTGGCTCATGATAACGTTTCTACAACCACATTCACTGACTGTGGGAAATCGGGCTTCAGAGTTGGACTCAAATCTGCAGCGGGTGTTTTTAAAACAGCTTTAGGCTCAATATCTGAGGTTCACAATTTGAGGGCAATAAAAATCCATTTTAGTTTAATGGCTCAGTAGGAGTGTAAAGTCACTTGGTTTCCTCTGGTTGATGTTCTTTTTGTGTCAGTCTAAGTGGGTGGTCTTATCGAGGAAAAGCTGGAAGTGGTCCAGTTTTTCCATTTATTTTGGGCGAAGGATCTCACATGCTCGATGTCATGCGTCTTACCAGGCCTGCACAGGAACAACCTGTTCCTAAATGTTAAAAATGTCTCCGTGGAGGAGTCGGTGGGTGTTTGTCTCTGTTCTTCTCAGATTCAGTCGTGGTGCAAATCGGTTCCGGTTCCATTTGCTCTGCTGTGATTTTTATTTAATGTTTTTGCTTTTTGGCAACACTACCAAATATAGATTTGACAGCAGAAATCTAAATCTGTCAGTTTGGTATGAAATCTCCTCCGCACATTAATGCTCCTTTTGACTTGAACTGAGCCCGTGGGTAGGCACAAAGACAGGCCGTCATATCCTACACACACACCGTGGTGGAAGTGGCTGTGGGAGGAATGAAGAGAGACAGGCCTCAGAACACACTTCACTGGGATTTGTGGGTTTGAATGTCTAGAAAGTTGCACAATTTGCCGTATGCGTGATATTTAACTTTTGCTGGTGGGAATCATATATGATGCAGTCTCTGCCTCGGTCAGCCTCTGAATTTACCAACATGTTTTGGCACAAGGCCTCATCAAGGTGCCTGTGAATGGTAATGTGGTGCAATGATCCGATGGTCCAACTTGTAATTAGACGTGGCAGTGCTAACCAAATGTAGAGACACCAGTGTATAGTTGTTATGTTCATTACATAAAGCAACAGTGTTTAAATTAAGACGTCATCATTTCCCAAACGCTCCATTTTTACTTGAATACACAGAAACACAGAGAGTTTTTTAAAACCGGCACTTCGGAAGGCGTTTATGAAAAACTCTGTTTTAGTGACGTCAAACACTGGAGAAGGTTTGTTTTTGCAAATTAGCTACATTAGAGTGGACAGGGATCATATCCTATCATAATCAATGCTTGGTTGGTTGATATAAATAGCCAACCTAAGTACTTGCCCAGGTAATATCTCACCAAGTCTGGTGAGAATTATTTTGGACACACACAATACAAGCCTAGTCTTATGATAGTAAATCTTTGTTCAGGACATGTTTCTGATGGGTTTTTTTTGTACTACAGTATTATAACAAGCTGAACCCTCTGTGAATGTAACAACCGCTTCTCTGTGAGCGCAGAAATGGTAAATGGTCTGTATTTATATAGCGCTTTTCTAGTCTTGATGACTCAAAGCACTTTACAGCACAGTTTAACATTCACCCTTTCTCACACACATTCCTACAGAGAATCTTTGTGAGGCACTGTTCTCTATGAGAAGGGGGCAATATGAGGTTCAGTACCTTGCCCAAGGACACTTCAGCAGTAGGAATGTGGAAGACTGGGATCAAACCGCCGAGCTAAATCTCCAGCTGCCTCCCACAGAAAAAATGACATATGCAGCATCACATATACTTTCTGTGCATCATTAAGTTTCTTCTCTCTCACAGTTATTTTATAAGCTATTTAGCCGGGTCGATAACATCTCAAATAATGTGAATTAAGTGTAGCTAAAAGCTTGAATAATAAATATGCATAATTATTGAATAGTTATAAATAACTCTGAATATTTGAAGTCGTATGACATACTGCTGAGGATGGCTCAGCTCGGAGGCTGGAGATTTGGTTATTTGTGTCACTTCTAATGTCAGTGGGATTCTGGAGGAAGTTTCCTGAGTCCAGAGCAGAACTTGTGTGGACTCCACGTTTGGTCTTTTGCCAGGGACGAGCCTGCGTTGCATCAGAGCTGACAGAACTGGCAGTGAAAGATAAACTCGCTCATGACAAAGAGTTGGGGACAGTTCACAAGGTAAAAAAAGGTTTGGCGCTTCGAGTGGAAGAAACGCTTTGTTTTCCCATCAGTGAAGTATTACCTCATGAATCATTTTCCTTTCACCCACAAACACTACTGACGTCGGAGTTGTTAGAGTTCCACAACACAGTCGCTGCAGACTTCCACATGCTACAACTCTCCGCATGTCCCTTGAGCATCAACAGCTGAGAAGTGTGTTTTTTTACTTCGACTAAAGTAGGACTGGAATGCAGGTCACCTGAGTTTGGGTCCTTGGAGGCCAGAAAAATTGATATGAAACATTATAGGAGCAGATAGCAAGAGCAAGACTTTACTGAAAAACATAAGTCTGTCTGTCTGTCTATTTTCTTGACAACCTCTCACCCAATCAGCTTTAAACTTGGCTAGTGCGTTGCTGTGAGCCCAGTGTTTGAAAACACTGGGCAATTAAAACACAGAACAATTAAACGCGACACATCCGTCCAAATGACTGGTGGTTCTGTGAAACCATAACCATGTTGTGGGTTGTGTCACGTGGATATGTCATCATGCATTGTGAGACTGTGTTGAGTGTGAAGTTGTTGGATGATGCTCTCAACAAAACTGCTGCCTGATTAATGAAGGCCAATAGAGTAGCTCCTACTGAAGGACACACTGAATGGGCACTGCCTATCTGTCTGTCTGTCTGTCCGTCCATGCGTCTTTTAACCTGTCACTCCGTCTGCCTGACTGTCCATCTATCCGACCACCCACCTGTCTGTCTGTCTGCCTGCCTGTCACACACAAACTAGCTACCTTACTAACACACAAACAGACAAATCAATGCAGACAGAATAAGAATAATACAGACCCGTACATCATCTTCTACCAACAGACACATTGTGAGTGGGGACTGCACTGCTGCTGTGAGAAAGATCACAGTTTGTGTTGGATCAGAACAGTGTGCTGTGAATCATGATCTAAAGGCCTCAATGAAAACATTTGTATGCTCCTGACACGCACCAGACGTACGTTTTCTGTGACATTTCCGAGTTCATCAAAGCAGAAATTGTAGCAGATAACCAGAATGGCACTCAGTGCACTGTATACCTCCTCCCAGCTCCAACAGTCTCCGACAACATGATTGTATTAGGCCCCTGGGTTGGGAATTTGATTAATTGGTTGAGTAGATTGTGCATTATCCTACAAACAAACAAATAAACAAACAACACAGATGAAAACTTAAACCTCCTTGTGACATCACAAAGTTACAGAAGTCTTTATGGCTTGTTTTGAGTTTCTGTAAACAGGATGTGTGCTCTTCCCATGGACTGAGCGCTTTGATTCTTCCACTCTATTCAAACAGCACCTTGAACTTTTGGGAATAGTAAACGTCAGCTAACTTAAGGCAATTATAGCTGCTTTCAGACAACTCCACAAGTCCTCCGTATTTTATCCGGAGGAGTTGCATGTGTAAGCTCAGCAGTTTCTGCAGACTTTAACCCCCTGGCCACTTAATATAAAGTGGAAATCCAGGAGAAATTGATGTGCCGTTTTTTTCCCCTTTGAATTCACCCCGAGCATGCGACTGGTGCAAAAAGAAAACAAATATCTCCTGGTGAAAAAGCACTGCATACACGTAGAATACACTGACGATGATGTGAAGAGAGTTTTTGGTGATAAGAGCTGACAACGACGTGAGGGGGCTGTAAACATGATCACGTGATCTCCGCAGTGGAGTTAAGCTACGTCACTTCCTGTCTTCCTGAGGATTTGATACTGGTAAGAAGAACGCTGAAAACCTCCTGCTCTGCTGTGTATGTGTGAAAGACAAACTCTGGGTCAATTCTCCACATTTTACCCGGAGGTCATGTCTGAAAGCAGCTTGTTACTGTGTAACTGGCTCTTATTGTGCTGCTACTACATTTGAGCATACATCATGATCCTGTCATTGACACTTTTGGCCACAGAAGTCACAAATCCGTTTTCCTTAAGTTGGCTGGGGTGGTTGGATGAGTGTTCAACTCTGGGTGGGGGTATGGTGCAGAGGCAAAACTCATGCTGATGTGGATATATTCAAAACATTTTCAGTCATCTATTATTCATCTTATTTATTAAAATACCAAAACGGTTGTTTTCTTTCTCTGCTTATAATGAGCGAACTACAAAACAACACCTTAGACATTACTGCCACCATCTTGACTCTAAGTCTACTGACGTTTGTAAATTACATTTAGCACAATGCAAAGTTTGTAAAAGTATCGGTACCTTTGAATGCAGCCATACTGTAATATTGTGTTCACCTTACCTAACAGCAGCTACACTAGCAATGAACTCTCATTTGTCATTCATTTTGCTGTCATTCCGAGTGCAGACAAGAAGAGAGAAAGTGGCTGTTTAGATTCCCGGATTGATTTAAGCCATTTTCCTCAGAGAGAATTGGGGCTGGGGGACAAGGGGGGGGGGGGGGTGTACAGAGGAAGAATGGAGCTGAGGGGGGGTGGGTGAGTAGGTGGGAATGGTCCAGGCCAGCCAGCAGGACATCTTGTTTGAGCTCCCCAATACCATTTCCTCCAATAAAAAAGGGGGGAGACATTGGAAATAATCTCCCATCGAAGAGTCACAGAGACGTTGATTGTCACCCTGGCTCGAGGCCAAGTCTGAGGAGAAAGGCTCCCCCCCCCACCGAGCCTCTGGACGCCAGTCAAAAAGCACCTTGAGGAAATCATTAGAGCTCAAGGTTGATGAAAAGTCCCTCGTTCCTTCCTTATCTCACCTCCCTGTGCCGTGTGCGCAGAAGCAGGTGTAGCAGCCTCATGTAATGGAGATCTTAGCGAATAGCAAACGCCCTGATACCATCACAGCAGGTCGGCAGGGGGCTAAAAATAAGTTCAACTGCCCCCAGAGGTTAAAGCAAAAAAGTCCGCAAACCGTGATGGATGTTAACGAGTGAGAGTTTGACCTGGGGCTTAGCTTACGACCTATCTGACCACGTGACTGCTCGTGTGTGTTGATCTGCTGCAGTTAGCAGGATCTCACAAGCAGCAAACTCATGTATGCTTTCTCTACAAGACTCAGCCGAGTCCCGTTACATGTGGTAGTCAAATCGAAGCTTAAAGGGATGGTTCACGGAAAAGTTTAATTGACTCATAATTTACTCATGACTATGCCGATGGAGGGGCGGGTGAAGTGTTTGCATCCAAAAAAACCACTTCTGGAATTTCAGGTGTAAACAGCGTTCAAGCCAAATCCTATACAATAGAAGTAAATGGTGATTCATTCTTAAAATGTAAAAAAACTACAGAAAAAAACCATAAAATGCCTCCGTACTGCTCCTGTGGTGTCATCCAACACAAGCCCCAACATTCAAATTTGAATCAAAACTGTATCATTTACCCACCGTTTTGGGACTTAATGTCCTGCGTTATCCTTCCCTGGAGCAACATTCATGTTCTCACGCGCACACTGGAAACAAGCTCTCGTTCAAGGGTACATGTGGGGTGCGGTAGCATCGCTGCTTCCGCATTGGTACTTCTGATAGTGGATAGGTATTTCAATTGTATTGGATTTGGTTGCAACACTGTTTACCCCTGAAACTCGTTGTTTGACACAACTTCATGATGATACATCCTCTACATTTCCTCTGGGCTTGTAGCTTCTTTTGTAAACTGTCACTTGAAAGAGTTGATTTACAACAGAGGTAGGCCAGAGTGTGCCACAATTATAAAATTAACTTGGTCAACGTCGAGGGGCACTTTGGAAATATTACTGTTTACATATTACAGTTAGAAAAAATCATGAATATTACTAACCCGATACCCTAACCCTTCAAGGATTACCAACACTAACTTTTATAAAATTGAGATGCCTATCCTTTCATTTTTTTTTCTTGAACTATTGAAGTACATTTTAGTTTTTTTGTTACAGCAATACATTTTCATAAATCCACTAAAGTATCCAAAATATACGCAGTCTGTGAATGTTTTTTTGACTATGGTCTGATCATTTTCTCCTAAAACACAAAATCACAGCTGTGTCCTTCTCTATAATCTCTGTTGGTTTAATCCTTTTCATGATTCAGATGAACTGATTGCTTGTTTGTTTTGAATGGAAGTGAATAATACATTGAATGAGCATTTTATCAAAAAGTGCAAATAAAATACAAAATTTGGAAGTTCCAGTTCACATGAATCCGCTCCTTTGAAGTTCATATTTGCCTTTGTGACTCGCTGTCGTCTCTTCCAGTGGGGACGCTGACAGCAAGATGAAGACCACCAAAGCATGCGCGGCCTCTCTTTGCAGAGGGAATTCAGCCCCCCCGACTACTCGGCCATTGTCATCAAATTTGCACAGAGCTGCAATAATTCAAAGACACTTATCATATGCTTTTGGCTCGCTTGTGTCCCCCATTTCCCCCTGTGGCCAATCGTGTTGACCTTCCTGTCAGCTCCCATGTGGAATTCTGGGTGGCGGGTTTAGTCCTGCCTTCTCCTCTCTACCCTCGCACCAACCCCCCCCCCCACCTCCCCCACCACCACCACCACCACCCCACTCACGGAATGCATACAAATTAGCCTTTCCAAAATCAGATCAAGTTATGTAAAGAACAAAAGTAAGCATACTTCAAAGAGGGAGGGACGAGGAGGGATGCTACGTGCAGAGGCTTCATCCAGCTCTCTCTACTGGCCCAGTCTTCAGACGCCCTGGTGGATTTGATTATTGTTTCTAACTCCTCCTCCTCCTCCTCCTCCTCCTCCTCCTCCTCCTCCTCCTCCTCCTCCTCCTCCTCCTCCTCCTCCTTCCTCTTCCTCCTCCCCCTCGGCTGCCATAGACCCCCTGCACCACTAAAATGGGTCCAGCCTTTTGGAGCGAATCCCAATCCCAAACCTGGTCTTTGATTTCAGGGGGCTTGGCACCGCTCCTGCTCCCCATGCTTTGTTCCTCTTGACGGATCTAGGCGGGCCGGCGAACCGTGACCCCTGCCAGCCCACCCCGTCTGCGTGTGAGCACACACACACACACACACACACACACACACACACACACAATGCCAGGCAGCCACTGAACGCAACAGGAAAGGAGGGGGAAAAATGGAGAGAGAAAAAAAATGTCGACAAATGTGCTGAAAGCGCGTGCATCAAAGTCTCATCCCTGACAGAGATTACAGGCGCGGCGAGTGTCGTGGCTGCTTTCTTTGTGTCTGTTCTGATAAGTTAGCCATGTGTGATGGACGAGGAGGAGAGTCTGGACCGCCGCCTATTCAGCAGCTCTGAACCACCTGCCACCAGATGGACCCGAGTGTGAACTTGAACAAGGAAGAGGGAGAAAAAGAAAAAAAAACTTCAATTCTCAGCCCTCCCAGCAGCCGCCTCATTTTCTCTCTAACTGTGTTATCAAACCCCAGAATTAAATCTGCTTTATAGTCAGGCGGTGCTGAGTTGACAAACTTTTACAGTTGCTCCGTGCACACTGTTTCCTGCTGGGACCTGTTTGCTGTACCGAGACCAAAAACAAAGCAGCCGCTAAACAGGAAATCCCTGGGCTATCTGTCTATCTGTTTCAATCTATGGCACGGGGTTAGTGCTTCATTCAGTATAATGATCTCACACTCATGCATAGTTCACTTCTACCTTCTAAATACTTTAAACATTGACACATATTTCCATTATGTTAAAACCTGTTTCTTCTAATCAATGTTGTAAATACGGTTATTTTGCTGAAGTGTTCAGTTACAAGCAGCATCTATTGCACTTCTGTCCGTCCTGGGAGAGGGATCCCTCACATGTGGCTCTCTTTAAGGTTTCCATGTTCATTCCCCTGTTATTGGGTATTTTTTTTATAGTTTTTCTTGCTGAGGGTGAAGAACAGAGGATAGATGTTAAAGCCCTATGAGACAAATTGTGATTTTTGAATATGGGCTATAGAAATAGAATTTGATTGATTGATTGATTGATGAAATATTGTAAAACATAGCTCACTGATATCAATTCCAAGTCATTGCAACAGGGGTCTGTTGCTCCCACTGATGATAATTTTATTAAGTGGTAAAAAGGATTACAGAGTTTTGCAAAGGTCAAAGCATTCACCTTTCATAAAGCAGGGGACATATAAGATAAATCATATAAAAGCAGTGGTTTGGCCCTTTTAACTCAAAGTCGAGGTTTAAATGACTCCACGCATTTTGCTTCATTTCCTGCAAATTCAACACAAAATGGCACAATCGCTTCTTCAATCTGTAATTCCACTTTTTAGTATTAGATCACACATATTTATGGGATTATATTTATGGGAGACAGTAGAGAGAGAGGAGCGCTCTTCATCACAGAGACGGTAAATCCTTTATCTAACTTGTGACGACATGGAGTTCTGAGCTTAGTAAAACCCAATAAATACAAAATCCACCCAGTGAAGCCAGATGTGCTAATGGCTTCCAGAGAACACCGGAGACACTGTCCAGCCTGGAGGAAGGTAGGTGAGCACCGCTGCTTCACTTCCTGCACTTTAATTAGAACCAAATGAAAAGGAGCCCCCCCCCCTCAGTCTACTCTTAATTGACTTAATGGTTGAGTGGTGCCCTGCCCGGCTGGAGCTCGAGGGAAAGCCTCATTAGCACGTCGCCTTTCACCAGGAATAGAAAACAAATCGCCAATGGCCGAGCAGACAAATGTGCTTGTTAAGGACTCTAAAGGTTAATTATGGATCAGCCGAGCACATTTTGAAGTTCATTACACCCATTTGGACATTTGGAGAGGCTTTTGATCCGTGTTAGTCCTGATGCAAGCTCTGTAAACTGAGTCCAAATCAGCCTGGCTGAAAGAATCTGGGACAGATTTCTGGCTCTACCAAGGTGCATGAATCCAAAGGCACAAAACTTTATTTAAATACTTGATCGAAAGTAATATCAAAGTATTGGAAACTTTAAAGGATTAGTTTTTAGTTTGGTTTATAACCGTATTCCTCTATTTCCTGTCAGCTGTCTTCTATCAGTCTTAAAAGAAAATTGCGCAAAATGTTGCTTTTTTTTTTTATTCAAGAACTAGTAGGACATTGTTAGCCTAAGAAAAGACCGAAAGAATGGATGAGAATTCCAACAAGAGAATTCCAGGATAATTTACAGGGTTTGTTGCAGGTCTGAAAGCAGCTTAAGAGTGTACAGCTATGTTAGTGTTTCTATGAGAGTGTAACTAAATGTTAATGTCACCTGCTAACAAGCTCCCAATGACAGTCACCAGCCCCAAGTGGACCTTTGTGCACTCTGGTGAATGATCTGTATTTATATGTAGCTGTTCTACTCTTGATAGCCACTCAAAATACACTACTGTACAGTTTTACCATTCATCCATGGCAGCAGTCATAACACAGCAGCCCCCCCGAATACACTGAATTGAAAACTGGCTGAATAATAATAATAAAACTGTTATGCCATGATGACAAGCAAAAAAGATGACTTGAGAGGAGAGGAGATGAGTAAAGAGAGGAGATATGACTGGAGAGGAGAAGAGTGCAGTGGAGAGGAGCGGAGGAGGAGAAAAGATGAATAAAGATAAAGTTAGTGTAGGACTAATCCAAACCAATTTGCTAAACCTTTTCCTAAAATAACTGTAGAAACGCATATATTTCTGTTCATTGCTTAAAAAATAAAACAATAAAATAATAAACATTGTGTTTGCTGTCTTATGTCTTAAGTATAATGTGTACATGCTAACTTAAAATATTTATGTATATTTGATATAATTTGATACACTTATAGTGTACACCATAAGTGTATTTTTTTTAATTAAAGAAATGAATATAAAGTTATACAAAATACACATTAACATGTTTATATTGCCAAGCACACATTAGAATCACAATACAGTATTAAACATTGTATTGAATAACAAAATACGTAAAAATTCATCTTGTTTGTTAATAATGAGTTGTGAGATTTTGGTCCCCCCCCGATATTCACTTTATGACTACGGCCTTGCATCCATTCACGTTCTCTCTCGTGCATCCATCACACACTGTCAGGGGCAATTTGGGGTTCAGCATCTTGCCCAAGGAAGCTTTGACTGGGATCAAACCACCGACCTTCTGGATAGGGGCTGCACCTCCTGAGCAACCACCCTGCTGTCGCACATGGATCAGTTTATTAATTATCCCTCTCATCATTTCCTCATACGTGACGCAGACTGAGGAGTGCACCCAGGTTGTGTTTGGACTCATTTGTCCAGTTAAGGACCTCAGCCTCTTCTGCATCTTTGATTGGTTTAGACAAGCCAGCGAGAGCGGTACTGGTGCTGCGTGCGAGCCCAGACTGTGTCACACTGAAAACGTTTCTTCGTTGTTTTTCAAACGTCACATCTGATTTCACTTGCACAAAGAGGTGAAAAGAAAACAGATTTCACTTCTTCATTAATGAAGAATTTGTGCACTCCTTAACTTTTTTTTCTTGATGGAAGATTCCAAAGCTTTCCTTCTCACAGTCCTAGACTTGGATGGAAATAAGTGGACAGACAGAATGTGACATGATTCGATCAACATAATAAGAAGCGTACATTTGCCTTCTGAAAGTTACATTAGAAGACTCATAACTTGTGTCCTTGTGTTGAGTAAAGAGCTGCGGTGAGGACATGATCATGTGCTCACCCCTGTCCATTTGTTGGTTTGTTGGTTTGATTGTTTGCAGGATTATGCAAAAAGTACAGCTCAGATTTCTAAGAACCTGGGTGGAAGGATATTGCGCAATCGGGTGGGGGGTTTGCTTGTCTATCTGGAGGGCTGATATCTATCAGTGTGTGTAATTTGGTGCACCTTGGCGGAGGTGCACACTTTACTAAGGGCCATTGTAGTTTAATCTTTTAAATAATCACATGCTGGAAGTATTGAACTATTCCATTAATCCTGGACAGGTCCTGTGAATCTTAACTGGACTGCAACGAAAAGAAGTCTCTCATCCCTCTCATCTGAAACACAGTAGATAAGTACATTCTTATTTGTGCAAAATAAAATCTACTATATTACCGTTGCTATCCCTATTTTTCTAGGTGCAATAAATATACCTGTCTCCTTGCACTGTGTACCCTGTACAACACTCCGCTCCATATACTGGAACACTAACTTCACATCATATGTGATATGTGTTAATATAAACCATATTGATATTATATATAATTTTATACAATAATATTGTCTTTTGCACACTCTGTCTACATATTCTTACACTCATAGTATATTATATTATCTATTGTATAGTCAAATACTTATATTTATAACTCTACTATATATCATATCATATTATATCATACTCTTTGTATATTCTTTGTATATATAAGTCTATATACACATATTTATACATGTGTACATGTTATTATTATTATTATTATTATATTTACTATTATTATTTACTATTATTATTAAATATACTGTTGCTGCCATTATAACTATATACTGCTTTTGTATTGGTATAATTACTATCATATATAAATATATATTATGTTATATTATATACTATATATACTGTACTATTTTTATATACTGTCTAACAATAACATTACCATCATATCAACAGTACTATTACCATCATCTTGCCACTGCACCTTATCTACCTATTTATCTTGTATTTGCTTTTATTCTTTCTACCTCAATATTTTTTATTTTATTGTATTGTATTGTATTTTATTATATTCAAATATACAGGCTGCTATGACGACTTAATTTCCCTTCGGGGATGAATAAAGTATTCTATCTATCTATCTATCTATCTATCTATCTATCTATCTATCTATCTATCTATCTATCTATCTATCTATCTATCTATCTATCTATCTATCTATCTATCTATCTATCTATCTATCTATCTATCTATCTATCTATCTATCTATCTATCTATCTATCTATCTATCTATCTATCTATCTATCTATCTATCTATCTATCTATCTATCTATCTATCTATCTATCTATCTATCTATCTATCTATCTATCTATCTATCTATCTATCTATCTATCTATCTATCTATCTATCTATCTATCTATCTATCTATCTAAGCACTTCTGAATGGTGTATGGCCTGTACTTCAGTCAGCCACCAGGGGGCAAGACTCTTGGCATCACCATTAACACTGATACAAAGTCACCTATGAAAACCGTTGTCATTGTGTGAGTGATAGAAGATATGTAAACTGGTTACTTTGGTTTGAGTTTGAAAAACACACATTTATAACTGAAACCTTGAAATATAAACTGAGGGAGTAGAGTTTAAATGGAGGTGGAAGTTATCAAGTGCATCAAAAAGGGGTTTAAAGTTGCATTATGGGAAATGTAGGTCACAGATAGTCCTCCCTTGGCCTCTGCTTCCATGTTAATTATTTGAATAATTGTCTCTGACATCAACAGTCAAACCCATGGAGCTAGAACTTTATAATGGAACAGAAAGTTAAACAACTTCCCATACATAATCTGTTTATAGAGATTAGGAAACATTGAACTCTCACACAGAGCTCTCAACTTTCTCTCTGAGGTTTCTACGTTATTTTTACCCTGTTAAAAGGGATTTTAGTAGTTTTTCCTTCCTCGTGTTGAGGTTTAAGGGCAGAGGATGTTACACCTTGTTAAAGCCATATGAGACAAATTGTGATTTGTGAATATGGGCTATACAAATAATATTTGATTGATTGATTGAAGTTTATGAAAGTAAAACACTCAGTTGCTGGAATATTCCTGGGATAGTTTTACTGAGTATCACTAACACATATAATCTTCTTTATATGTGCAGTATATCAACAGAAAGACTTTTTCCATGTTTTTGGGAGTGTTAGTGTGTACTCATGATCTAGATATGTTGGTTGCTTCTTCCTCACGTCTTTATGAATGTACTCTCCTGAAAGCACAGTTTATATGTAGAACAGTTAACCCCTCCCTCTCTTACCTTCCCTGAAGCCTCGTGGGGAAGGAGTGTCTCTTACAGATGTTACAGTAGCACGTTGGAGGCCCAGCGCAGGCTGCAGGCTCGAGACCTTTCTCCATCCGAGACCTTCCAGGCCCTGATGACCAGGGTTTTTACACACAAGCTTTTGTTTACGTGTTTGAGTTTGAACTGCAAATACACAAGGAAACAATCAGTCAGAAGGGTTGTGTTTGTATTGTATGATGTTCCTCTAAAATATGATTTATTTTTTTATTTGATGTCTATACACTCAAAAAAAAAGTTAAATTCCTTAGAGGTGACACATTTAAATATCATTTGCTTTATTAATATATATCCATTTAATTAGTGTACATAAATAGTTTACAGGTGTAACACAAAATATTTTAATTGTTTCATCTCATTATTGTCAGATACTAAGTCATAATGAGATACAGGATTTTTATTTTCTTCGTCACGGTGAAATGGGCTTCCATCGATTTTTTACCCGACAGATGAACTTCCTTCTATGAAACTGCAGTTCATGTAAGAATTCTACTTTATATTTTTGTTTGTATTTTTCTATTGTGTTGTTCAGCGTTTTACTTAAAACGTGTCTTGTATTTGGGTTGTTTAGGCCTCCGCCACTGAGGGTGCAGAGAGGGACATTGCACTCACAATCATGGGGACATACACTGTCTGAAGAGATGGAGATGTGGAGCCAGAGGACGTGGGAATCGTGATTGAAGGCATCAGAGTCATGGACAACTTAGGAAGGGTGATAATGGGGTTCATCCTGCTGTTTGGGCTCATTAATGCCCTTGATCAGAGCTTTCCAGACAACCTCAAGTACACTTTCGAGTTTATTCAGAAATTAATTTGAATAGGCACAAGCTCAATGCAAAGATACACCAGCTGAAAACAAGTAATTTGCATGAGCAGGAAACACAGCCGACAAAGTTCTGTGACCTCAGTGATGTTTTTCCTGGGTATGATATTTTTAAAGAGGGGATTTCCATGAGCTGGGAGAAGTATGTTCACATATGGAAATTCTGTCCACATAACTTCCCCTTTCCATCTATGTGACTTTAACTCTGCTCTACACCACTTGTGTACTGCTGCCTTGTCACCTTCATGACCCTCAACTCAGGCCAAATGGACATTAACACACGTTTTTACTGTAGTGTTCATTGGTTGTGAATTACCTCTTAATGCTGCCAGTCACTCTGTTACAGATAAGAAGCAACATTGTAATTACTGCTTTAATGAGTTTTAATAAGTTAAAACCAGATTCTGTTGGATTTCTGCAAATGACCAACAAGTGTATTGCCTTGCTGGTTTTGGGACTGGGGGATTGCTAGGCATTTATTTCTGACAATTGTCATCAATATTGCTAGATGCATGGACCCAAGGGGAGACATTTCTTTGTAAATTGGCTTCTTTATGGCTGTATGGATGTCATGTTGCTTATTAGGAGAACACTGTAGTTTTCTTGGCCTCTTAATGCTGCAAGTCACTCTGCCACAGAGCTGTTAAGATTAGCATTTGTTGCCAGTGCACTTCAAATCGGAGTGCTCTAGTAGGTTGATATGGTATTAACATCTCTTTAAGGTAAAAAGGTGCCTTATCATTAAGGGCCTTGAAGGTGAGGAGGAGAATTTTAAATTCTATTCTTGATTTAACAGGAAGCCAGTGTAGCGATGCTTATACTGGGGAAATGTGCTCTCTTTTCTTAATTCTTGTCAGGACACGTGCTGTGGCATTTTGGACCAGCTGCAGAGTCTTTAACGACTTACTGCTGGAGCCTGATAATAGTGAATTACAGTAGTCCAGTCTCGATTTAACAAAGGCGTGGACTAGTTTTTCTGCATCTTTTTGCGAAAGGACATGTCTGATTTTTGAGATATTACGCAAGTGGAAAAAGGCGGTCCTAGAAATTTGTTTTAAGTGACTTTTTAAAGTGACTGATTAAAACAGTACAAATCCAAAAACACAAATATACAAAAACAAAGTGTAAACAAAAGATCATAACTGAAATTAAAAGTCCAAAGAGTGACTTCTATATAGAGCACTGCATAGTGAGCTCATCAGAAAAGAACAAAAAGCTTTCAGTCACTATTCAGCGTTTTTTGTCTGGGTCGAAAATGATATTGGGGCGGCTGTGGCTGAGGGGTAGAGTGGTCGTCCTCCAACCTGAAGGTTTTTGGTTCGATCCCCAGTCTGACCCACCTGCATGCTGAAGTGTCCTTGGGTAAGATGCTGAACCCCCAAACTGAGTCCATTATATAGGGTATAAAACAAATCTGTAAACATTTGGACACCACTAAAAAATGGCGAACTCAGCATATAGTGCACTATACAGTGATTAGTGAGGGAATTGGAACACAGCCATAGACTCACAGATGAACTGATTCGATTTCAGTTGGTGGTGGTTAACTTATAAAACATGTTTTGGCCTCTTGAACATGATATTTCAAGTCTGTGTTTCGATCATTTCCTCACATTTTTGAGCAGTTTTCACTTGAAGATGTTGAAGATGAACAGATAAGATTTCAGTGGTCAAAGGTCAGGGTGACCTCATATGAGTCCAGAAAAAAAAATGTATGCAGAAATAAACTACACAGGTTGAAGGTGGCAAACAACCACAGGGTGGAACTTTATAACTGACTTGCTTGTTTTGGGGAATTGTCTGACAGGCCTGATCAAACTGTCTTGTGGGCAACATGCAGCCTGGAGACCAGAGGCTCCTCTCTGTGTTGTGAATAAAAGATCCAAGTACTTCTTCACAAAGCTAGTACCACTGTAAACGTGTATTTTCTTTCTCTCCTCGTTCTTGAAGTGAACCTGACCGGACCCTGCTGGGAAGCAGACATTCTGAAATCAGCAAGTTTCCAAAATCCACCCTGAAACACATTCATAGACCCAGGACAGATATAATACAGAGTTTGATGACATCAAATAACCCTGAGGGAGATGACTGAATACTGTCAGGATCTGGCACTTTAGTGCATGTTTAAGTTAATTGTAAAAGTATTTTCTGTTTGGTAGATCTCTGTTTGTTTGAGTTTTCATGTTTGCACTCTGTTTCTGTTTCCTGTTTTATTTTGTAGTCTGTTCCTTGTGTGTTGTTTCTGTCTTTACTTCCTGTCGGTGATTGTCTTCCTCTGCCCTCATGTGTTACACCTGTGTTCAATTGCCCCTGCCTCCCCTGTGTATTTAAACATCTGTCTTCCCTTTGTCCTCTGTCGGATTGTCTGTGTTCCTGCGGTGTTTGTTCGTCATCCCTGCTGCCTTCCATGGTGCTTTCATGATCTCCTGATCTCCTGTATCCCCGCGTAAGCCTTGTGTTTTGTTTGTTACTGTTTAGTGTTAATGTTTTGTTTGTTTTGTTAAATACTTATTTAATTAAATTACCTTTTACTTTATAATTTCTGCATTTGGGTCCATCTCCTTCATCCAAACCGTGACAGTACAATCCGACCATAATATGGACCCAGCAGAGATTAGTTTTTGGTGTGAAAGAGTTTATTATTTTGATTGTTTGGTGTCTGAGCTGGAGGGGGGAGGCTCAGACACTGCTGAGACCCTGGAGGCGATCTTGATGATGGAGGCCTGGCTGAAAGATCGTCCCCAGCCATTACGTCCCCTACCTCCTGGAGGTGCAGGAGCGGTTGAGGACACTGCGCAGCCCTCCAGCCCCATCCACTAACCCCTTTGAGGGAACCCGTCTGGCCCGTGGTGGAAACCGCAGTCTGTTGAGGAGTTCTGCGGTTGGTGGTTCCCGCAGCTTCAAGAAGGGTTCTGCTGTGGACTGTCCCAGTCCCACGCCGGAGGATCCCTGCAGACGCCACTCTGGTTCCGGCGTCGGTGGTCCTCGCGGTGCCTGCTCCTGTCCTCGCTCCTGTCCCAGTCCCACGCCGGAGGATCCCGGCAGACGCCACTCTGGTTCCGGCGTCGGTGGTCGTCGCGGTGCCTGCTCCAGTCCCTGCTCCAGTCCCCGTCCCACGCCGGAGAGTCCCGGCAGACGCCACTCTGGTTCCGGCGTCTGAGGTCTTCGCCGTGCCTGCTCCAGTCCCTGCTCCAGTCCCCGTCCCACGCCGGAGAGTTCCGACAGACGCCACTCTGGTTCCGGCGTCTGAGGTCTTCGCCGTGCCTGCTCCAGTCCCTGCTCCAGTCCTTGTCCCACGCCGTAGGGTCCCGGCAGACGGCACTCTGGTTCCGCCGTCTGAGGTCCTCGCCGTGCCTGCTCCAGTCCCTGCTCCAGTACCTGCTCCAGTCCCCGTACCACGCCGGAGGGTCCCGGCAGACGCCACTCTGGTTCCGGCGTCTGAGGTCCTCGCCGTGCCTGCTCAAGTGCCTGCTTCAGTCCCCGTCCCACGCCGGAGGGTCTCGGCGGACGCTACTCTGGTTCTGGCGTCGGAGGTCTTCGCGGTGTCAGCTACAGTCCCTGCTCCTGTCCCCGCCCCAGTGCCTGCCCCACGCCGGAGGGTTCCTGCGGACGCCACTCTGGCTCCGGCGTCAGAGTTCCTCGCGGTGCCAGCAATGGTTCCTGCCCCACTTCTGGGGTTGGGGTCAGAGCCCTCGCCCTCTGCCCCTGACCGGCCCCCGGGCCTTCCTCCCGAGCATCTGAACTTTGCCCTTGAGCGACCACGGCGCCGCCCTCCTGAGCCCCTGAACTCTGCCCGGGACTCTGTTCATGTCCCGGATTCCCTCCTCCGGTTCCCCCCTCCTCCCACCCGTCTCCGTTCTTGTTTTGTTTTTTTTTGGGCTGTCTGGTATCCGGCCCTTGAGGGCGGGGTACTGTCAGGATCTGGCACTTTAGTGCATGTTTAAGTTAATTGTAAAAGTATTTTCTGTTTGGTAGATCTGTTTGTTTGAGTTTTCATGTTTGCACTCTGTTTCTGTTTCCTGTTTTATTTTGTAGTCTGTTCCTTGTGTGTTGTTTCTGTCTTCACTTCCTGTCGGTGATTGTCTTCCTCTGCCCTCATGTGTTACACCTGTGTTCAATTGCCCTGCCTCCCCTGTGTATTTAAACCTCTGTCTTCCCTTTGTCCTCTGTCGGATTGTCTGTGTTCCTGCGGTGTTTGTTCGTCATCCCTCCTGCCTTCCATGGTGCTTTCATGATCTCCTGATCTCCTGTATCCCCGCGTAAGCCTCGTGTTTTGTTTGTTACTGTTTAGTGTTAATGTTTTGTTTGTTTTGTTAAATACTTATTTAATTAAATTACCTTTTACTTTATAATTTCTGCATTTGGGTCCATCTCCTTCATCCAAACCGTGACAAATACAAAGAACTCCTGCCAGAGAGGATTTACAATGCAAAGCAGCCAGAACACTGGAAAGAAGGGTTAAATGGTTTTGGTAATTGGTTTTGTATTTATATAGCGCTTTTCTAGTCTCAATGACCACTCAAAGTGCTTCGCAGTACAGTTTTACATTCACCCATTCACACACACATTCATACAGTGCATCTATTCGCAGCACTTTGTTGTTCTATGGGGGGGCCATTCAGGGTTCAGCATGTTGCCCAAGGACACTTCGGTATGCAGATGGGTCAGACTTGGGATCGATCTGCCGACCTTCAGGTTGAGGACGACCACTCTACCCCTCAGCCACAGCCGCCCACAACATGTTCCCAGACACTTCTCCTAGACATTGCTGCTGTAGAGCTGCTGTTTTTGGTTGAGATCAGGAAACACACAACATGCTGGGGCTGAGTTGCTGCTCGGGCCTAGAAGGACTGGATCTGAGACATGTGGTGCAGATTGTGTCTCCATGAACACATCCATGACGTAAAGATGAATGGGGTTACATTGTCAGAATGGCTGTTATAATTTATAGATGATAGCATAATAATATAATTAATCACTCATTTATGTCTCTTCTCATCCTTGTTTTCATCTGATCTACATATTGGATGGAATTAGAGGTGATCACAACATTAATATATAAACATTTCAAACATCCCTGTCACAGAGGTATCATTGGATCCACGGTGTGAGCAAGACAAACAGACATTCATTCATTCACCGGCTGCACAGGGGTGGAGGCAGAGACCAGTCTGAGTCAGATACGATCAGAACTATCTGCATAGTGAGATGCCTGCAGAGATAAACGAGAAAAAAATTGTTTGCATCTTTGCCTTTTTGCATAAAGAGTTCCACAGAACTCTGACTATTTTCAGTAGAAGAGGAGGAGCTGCTGTTACATTTCCCTAAAGCTGCATTAGAACTAGTTAAGTTAGGTGTTCGTGGTGAATACTGGCACAGACAGTCCACAGAGCAGCATCAGGATGGAAGGGATCTTCATTGGTGTCTTGTTTCTCTCAGGTCAGTGAATTTAACTGTTTGTATGATGTCTAACAGGAAATCTGAATATAGAAGTTAATTTGAGTCCTTATACATAACAAAAATTATTGGTTTCATCCTCAGGGTGCCTCACCTTCTCCACATGCCTCCTCCATCAGTACCACTTTGTGCCTGATCCAATGAATTGGACTGAAGCTCAGAGCTACTGCAGAGAGAAGTACACAGACCTGGCCATTATTGAAAACACTGAAGAAATTAAGAAACTTAAAGACACAGTTTCCGCCGCTGGTCACAGCTCTGAGGTTTGGATTGGCCTGTACAGTCATATTGACTGGAAGTGGTCAGATGGGTTCAACCAGAGTGGAGCTGAATATAGGAGCTGGGATTCTGATCAACCAAACAATTTTGCAGCCAATGAGCTCTGTGTGTTCGAGAATGACAATGGGAAATGGTTTGATGAGGACTGCAACGTACGGATTCCATTTGTCTGCAACAATGGTAATGTTGTGCTTTATATTGATCTTTACTATACAACATAATGTATAAGATATGATTTTGAAAACCATTGTGTGATCTCAACAATCCCTCTTTTGTTCTCAAACTTAACTGCAGGAACTTTAGAGGATCCTGACTTTGTGCTAGTGAATACATCAAATAATTGGTCTGAGGCTCAGAGGCACTGCAGAGAACACTACACAGATCTGGCCACTGTGAGGAACGACACTGACAACACCAAGATACAGAACTTGATACCTGATAAAGAATGCCCATGGATTGGTTTGTATAGAGATCCTCAGATTTACTGGTCCGACGAGAGTAACTACTCATTCAGCTCCTGGTATCAGGGTGACAACCCACTTGGCTCGATGAAAGTCGTATGTGGTGTTGCAGATTTGGAGAAGGGAGGAAACTGGAGCTTATGTCCATGTAATGAAACAAAACCATTTGTCTGCTACAGCATGCGTGGATGGTGCTTCCTTTAGTGAAAGAGAGAGAACACATCCTGACATTAGAAACACTGTTATTGTCTCAATAGTGATTCTTATAACATCAATGCATTAATTAATATTTGGATGATGTTTGTTCTGTCTATTGTTTCTTTACAGTGAGATAAACTATACATTTCTTGTGATGCACTTGTATGTTATCACTTCATTAATCTGCTCTGTGATGGTTCTTCAAGACAAACTGACACTTTGGAACATTTTGACCCCATCTGGTTTCAGACTCCTTCACTAATTCTCCTTGTGAATGAAATGTCAGCTCTTAGCTCTCAGCAATTTGTTTGGGTAAAATTTAAAAGCCAAATTATTAATTTTTTTTTTAATATGCACTAGTTTTGGTTTTGGTAAGATTAAGTAGATAGACAAAAAAAATTGTACTTTAATAAATGAATAAATAAATGAATGTACTTGCAACATAAATATGTTCTTCTATTTTCTTTTCGACATAAAATACCTTGAGCAGCACACATTGGTAGATCCATTAAATATGTGTATTGAAATAGTGACCAGCAGAGGGTGGAAGGGTGGAGAGGTGGGTGGAAAAGAGGAGAGAGAGGGGTGGAGGAGACAGAGGGGAGAGACAGACCAGGAACAGTTGGGTACGCATCTATATACATATTTAATCTCTGTCAGACTAGTTGATAAAAAACAGAATGATTAGAGTGATATGCATGCAATGATGTTATTAATCATAATCACACTTGTTGTTGAGTGTCAGATCTGGATTCTGCAGCTCTAGAGTCCGAGATACAAAACTATGGGAGAGAAAAAAACACAATAATTATGAACTATGTCCTGTTACTTCAATTCCATTTCTGCTCTTTTCATCCTTATTCTCATCTGATGGATCTGCATATTGGAAAGAATTGATGACATTTCAGTAGAGGTGATCACAACATTGATAAATAAACATTTCAAACATCCCTGGTTCACAGGTTTCCTTTGAATAAAGTTTCCTCTGAAGATGCTGAGTTGTTGAGTTTTCGGAATGGCTCTTTTTAACGCTGTGAGCAAGATTGCCTGGAATGCAGTTCATGCACGATGGCTGACCGCTAGTGTGGCTGAGTGACACACGCACGCGCACAGTGTGACAAAGGTCACACAGCTTCCTGCACTTGAATTAGACCTGCGGTGGATCACGGAAAATCATATCAATAATCTCATTATCTACTCACCACAATGCTGATGGAGGGGGGGGGAGCCTTGTTGTCACGGTGACGCTGACCGGTTTGATTCTACAGAGATGGTAGAGAGATAAAATGCACTCATAGAGCCAATCCATGGCTTATGTGCAGTCTGTTTCACTGTACATATTCTGTTAACAGTGTATAACTGATGGACTGACAAACTGGTAAATGAATCAAGTCTGTGAAAGACCGGACACATTGTCTGCTAGGATGAGCTCCAGCCCCCCTCAAAGGATGAACGGTATAACTGATGGATCGGTGATTTCAGGTAATATTCCCTGTGGTGTTTATTCAACCTTTGTACAAAGGCAGGTTCGATTTTTAAGTGTTATACAGTATGTTTAACTTAATGTTATGTGAGTGTGGTACTTTAGTATGATTGTTGTAAACCTAAAAGATCAAACAAACTCCTAAATTCCTGTTGCAAAAACAGGTCAGGTCTTATGGACAGAGTGAGAACAACTTGAAGATCCTTTCTTATTGATGGCGAGCCTCCCAACCTGATTCCATCTGGAAGAAGAGATCTATTGAATATGTGGTGATAGGGTGGTGCTAGACACCTGGACTGCGACAGACACTAATAAAAGGTACACACTCTGTTAAGGAATCGTCACAGGAACAGTCACTGTCATTAACCAGTGGGATGACCAAACACATCAAGACTGATCACAGGAAACAAACTTTAAAGATGACTGACGTAAAACAACAGATTTAATTTATAGGGGCTCAGTTTTATTTTCGTACAAATGTTTTACCAAATGCTTGTGAATTATCACGTAAATCATCGGTAAAGTTACACCTTGCATTTAATTGTTTGTGCATTGTGTGTACTTTTATTTATGGTTATTATATATATATGTCCCTCAGCTCCTCATTGGACCTAGTAGATCGTAACCTGACCACAAGTGGTTTACATTATTATTATTATTTATTATTAATATATGAATTATTATTGCTGTCACTAATATAATCTTTCTAATAATAATTATCACTCTTGTTTGTCTCTCTCTATTATCTCTCACCCTCTCCTCCTATCTCTCTCTCCATCTCCTCTTTTCCACCCTCCTCTCATCCCACTATCTCTCTCTCTTCTCTTTCCTCTTTTACACCCCCCTCTCCTTCTTGCCCATATTGAGTCTGGTTTCAGAGGTTTCTTCCAGGTAATGAGGGAGTTTTTCTCTCCAAAGTCTCCAAAGTGCTGCTCATCGTGGGAACTGTTGGGTTTCTCTATACATTTTAAAGTTAAAGTTTTATGAGCCTATATAAAGTGTGTGGAAATGTAATCATTTAAATAAAAATGCAGATAGACATAGACCAAATCAAATGGAGCTCGAGACAGGACCTTCTAAATCGAGTAAGGCCTGAAACAGAGGCCTCACAAACTCCAAGATTCATAATGGTGTCAAAGTTGACATAACTGTAGGGGGAGACAAAGTCAACTTTGGACAGTATGTCTTCAGTTGGGGATCCGGAGCCAGCTCGGGTTTACATCTTGTAAAAGAATAAACTGTACTGCATTGAACTCTGACCATCTCCAGTGAATTCTTTTGACCAACTATCGAGACTCCAGTAATAGCAAAGTATACTTGTATACTTGAAGTCAGGACTTAGCATCTGGTCCAGTATTAGACTTTTAATCTCCAACAAAGCATCCTGTAGAAGAGTCTGACCCTCATCATTAAAACTATTATTTACACTTTATAAAAAAATCTTTTGTTTTTTTCTCAGGTTTGCAAAGGGGAAACAAATAACCACAGGTTTTTTAATTTTTCTGAATTAGACTCACATTCATCCCAGAAATCCCATAAATTGACACTGATTAAGTTCAGTGCTTTAGGACAGTGGTCCCCAACCTTTTTTGCGCCACGGACCGGTTGGATGTCAGACAATATTTTCACAGACCGGCCGTTAAGGTGTGGCTATGTAGCCTCACTACAGAGTCCCTCTGGTACGGCCTCTGGTGACATCGGTAGATTTTTTATTTATTTAATGAAATTAACAAATTGTTAATACGCGGCCCCAAAATTAATTATTGCGTGGTAAGTTACCAGCAAGACAGAGACGGACGGATACCAAAGCTCCATTACTCACACGCTGCACTTCTGTGCGCTTTGGAGAGGTTTTTTTGTTATTTAAAATAAAAAATGTATTCGTTAATTTAAAAAAATTCCACCGATGTCACTACAGATATGATGTCGGAAATGGCAACAGAGTTTTTAGTGCTGTTGTGGTGATCTCAGGGTATTCTGCCGTGACTTTAATCCAGGACACCAGCAGAGATGTTTTCTCAAGCATACTTTTAAGGCCGCCGTCATTTGCGATCTCCAGCAGCTGATCTTCTTCTTGCACAGACATGCTGGATTCACCTGGTTTGTTGACAAATGGGTTCGACAAATACCGTCTGGTTTGTGTTCAGCGTAAAAGTTACGTGACCAAGACAAGAGTCTTGACATGCGTAAAGCATGAGTCATAACGGAGAGGAGCTGGTCATTTTTCAAAATAAAACGCTGTTCAGAATCAGATAATAAATAAAACCGAAATAATGTAAGTTGATTATTCTTTCTGTGCAGCCCGGTACCAAATGACCCAAGGCCCGGTACCGGGCCACGGCCCGGGGGTTGGGGACCACTGCTTTAGGAGACAATGTCTAGCAGCTTTCTATTTGACTCTGCTGACCCCTAGGGGTAAGACCATAGACTGCAGTTGCAATGTATGCAGTTGCAGCCCTATTAACACCAACATTCCCAAAACAGGAATGTACAACACACACAACACACAAACACACACACACACACACACACACACACACACACACACACACACACACACACACACACAAACACACACACACACATACACACAGATTATATATTTGTCACATGACAGTGGAATATCCCCTTTCTGATAACTTTATTAAACATGGCTTTTACATCTGAATATTTATATTCTGCTTTTACATCTGAATATAGAGTGTAAACATTGTGGGGCTGTGACTACAATTAGCTACAGAGCTCAGAGTGTACAGTGTATGATAGGGTTGTCAGTGTTACACTCAAGCTGTGACTCTTATTAAAGGGATCATAAACCTACAAGTCTGTGCTATTGTCTTATGATCGTATTAGACTGTTTCTGCATGTGTGTGTGTTTCCTGGAGGAGTCCTCCTTCCTCTTCCTGCTGCCGTGGCTGCTCTGCTTCAGCCTGTAGGTTTTCCGAGCCTGGGCTCTCTCCTTCTCCTTAGAATATTACAAAAGACCAATAAAAAAAAGATTTTTAATACCGAAATGTCAGCCTACTGAAAAGTATGTTCATATATATGCACTTAGTACTTGGTCGGGGCTCCTTTTGCATGAATTACCGCATCAATGCGGCGTGGCATGGAGGCGATCAGCCTGTGACACTGCTGAGGTGTTATGAAAGCCCAGGTTACTTTGATAGCAGCCTTCAGCTCGTCTGCATTGTTAGGTCTGGTGTCTCTCATATTCCTCTTGACAATACCCCATATATTCTCTATGGGGTTCAGGTCAGGTGAGTTTGCTGGCCAATAAAGCACAGTGATACCATGGTCATTAAACCAGGTATTGGTACTTTTGGCAGTTTGGCCAGGTGCCAGGTCTTGCTGGAAAGTGAAATCAGCATCTCCATAAACCTTGTTAGCTGAAGGAAGCATGAAGTGCTCTAAAATGTCCTGGTAGACGGCTGCGTTGACTTTGGACTTGATAAAACACAGTGGACCAAAACCAGCAGACGACATGGCTCCCCAAATCATCACAGACTGTGGAAACTTCACACTGGACTTCAAGCAACTTGGATTCTGGGCCTCTCCACTCCTCCTCCAGACTCTGGGACGTTGATTTCCAAATGAAATGGACTTTCATCTGAAAAGAGGACTTTGGAACACTGAGCAACAGTCCAGTCCTTTTTCTCCTTGGCCCAGGTAACACGCTTCTGACGTTGTCTCTAGTTCAGGAGTGGCTTGACACGAGGAATGCAACAGTTGTAGCCCATGTCCTGGATACGTCTGTGCGTGGTGGCCCTTGATGCACTGACTCCAGCCTCAGTCCACTCCTTGTGAATCTCCCCCAAATTCTTGAATGGCCATTGCTTCACCATCCTCTCAAGGCTGTTGTTATCCCTGTTGCTTGTGCACCTTATTCTACCACACTTTTTTCCTTCCACTCAACTTTCTATGAATATGCTTGGATACAGCACTCTGTGAACAGCCAGCGTCTTTAGCAATGACCTTTTGTGGCTAACCCTCCTTGTGGAGGGTGTGAATGTGTATCTTCTGGACAACTGTCAAGTCAGCAGTCTTCCCTGTGATTGTGTAGCCTACTGAACCAGCCTTAGAGACCATTTAAAGGCTCAGGAAACCTTTGCAGGTGTTTTGAGTTAATAAGCTGATGAGAGTGGGACACCGTGAGTCTACAATATTGAACTTTTTCACAATATTCTAATTTTCTGAGATACTGAATTTTGGGTTTTCATTAGCTGTAAGCCATAATCATCAACATTTAAAGAAATAAACCCTTCAAATATTTCAATCTGTGTGTAATGAATCTATATAATATATGAGTTTCACTTTCTGAATTGAATTATCTAAATAAACGAACTTTTCCATGATATTCTAATTTATTGAGATGCACCTGTAGATGCAGTTGTGGGATGTCATAAAGTACATTTACTACATTAAAGTACTACATTTTTTATGAATTTGAACTTTCATTAAGTAGATTTATTTTCTGGTAACTTTCAATTTGACTCCACTTCATATATCAGCAAATATCTGACTGTCTACACCACTACATTTTTTACAATGCATTGCATTTTATGTTTACGTTATTTTTTTTAATATTTCAATAATGTCACTAGTCCATTGATCCAATTGAAACAGGCCGGTAAGATTAGACCACGCCTCCTGCAGCAGTACCACTTAAGGGGGAAGACGCATGTAAAATGGATTTGGAAGAGGCCACCAGCAAGACTCAGTCGTGAAATAATCCCCGTCCATGACTGCATTTAAAAGAGATATATGACAGTGTAGACTAGCATTGTTGTGTTAAACAATATACAGTAGACAGAGCAGAGAATGAGCTGCACTTTACCTTTAATACCTTAAGTAGATTTACTTAGTTTTACTGTCACCATAGTGCTTGTTAATTTTGGGAATTGTTGAGTTTCTCTGTTATATTTCAGGTCTGGACCTTAATACGTTAAGTGTCTTGAGATAATGTATGTTGTGATTTGGCGGTATACAAATCAAATAGGATAGAATTGAATAATGAACTGGACTGTATTAGACTGAAGAGATGTTTGTATTCTGCTCCCACATGTGTTGAAGAAACGATCAAACAGCTTCCAACAGTGTAGTGTGCTACAACACAGCAGCCACCACAACAGCAGTAATAAAGTGGAATGAACACAGCTCCAACAGTGTCAACACAAACTGAATTCATGAAATAATAAATCTTGTATTTAGGCGAAGATTTTGGGGACTGAAGCCTTCTGGTTTGTGTTTCTAGTTTGACCAATCACATTTACTCCCGGCTTTGTATGTCAGAGGTCACTGAAGTTAATGTTGAGTCGGTGTGTGCTTTTGCAAAAACAATGTCGGACACCGTAGTTCTCTCTGGACCTCTTCCTAACACGACAGGTGATGACAAGTTTAGTAGCATGTTGTCTTTTAACTGCCGGCTGTCGAGGTGGTGTCCTGTAAACGGTGTGGGCTTTGTAGACAATTGGATAACTTTTTGGTGGAAGACGGTGTTCATCCACACGTGGGATGGAGCAGCTCTCTTGTCTAGGAACATTACTCAGTTTATAAACCCACAATGACAACCCAGAGTTGGGACCAGGACGCAGAGCTGCAGTAATACACACGTCTCTGCACTCCCTCTGGATTAGTCACACAACCACAACCCCATAGAGACTGTGTCTGTCCCCCGTCCCATTAAATTATTTAAATCCAAAATAAACAGAAGGAGAATTCTATATAAAAAACTAATATAAATGAACAGAACCAATGCAAAAACTCAACAAACAAAGACCCCCCCCCCCTCCCCTCAGTCATGTGAATACCATACAGTCTATGGTAAATACACACATACAAACCTAAACCAAAAGTCTTGTTCTTAGTCTTCCGCACCCATCCAAGAAATACCAACAGCCAATCATATTTGCTGTAGTTTACCGTGCTCCTTAACCTGGATGACTTAGAATTTTCACAGACAAAATGACTACATGTTGTGGCAATAGCATCCTGTTTTCTGTATAATTCCAAGACATTAAAAGTGGGATCAAGATAATATATAAACTTCATTGGGGCAGCTTACTGGCTCCTCCGTTAATGTGCATTGGACAGGTGAAGGGCTTTATCGTTGGTGGGGAAACAGTGCCCCCTGTGGGCGCTTTCATCACCTTGCGTCTCAGCTCACTGATTTCAGAAGAAGGCTGGAGCCCTCTGACACGGTTATGGAGACAGAGGAGGTGGCAGGCATCCAGTCAGTTAGAGCAATGCATGTTCTGATCATGTCCATAGGAGTCAAGCGAGATAGTCATCCTTCTAATATAGTGTTAGCTTATTTAAAGTCACCAAAAATATATTAAAGGGACTCTTACCTTTGTTGCATTTTTACACTTTTTTTGGATAAGGTTAAATTGGTATTAATAAGGTAATGACACTCTAAATTGCAAGACAGACCCACCAGGAGTAAAAACAAACAATTATTTCACTCTCATAATATTTAGTGAAAACTTCAACCAATAAAATTCTTCGGACCGAAGGACCTTATTGGCCGACAGACCTGTCTGTTTGCTGCATGGACATGCAGGTTTTCCGTCTGCTTCTTGTGGCGCATTCGGGCCCGCGTCATCAATGTATATAACTTACCGGTGCTTCTGAATCCGAATCCATTGCTTTGGTAAACAAAAACTCACGTGCGTGCGCGGAGGCAGTAGGTTGAAAGTCTGCTTGTAAATAAAGTTTCTTCAAAAAAACACCGCGGATGGGAACGAGGGGGTGGGGCATTGGAGGAAGGCGGGATGATTTGAATGTGCTGTAATTCTCAAATGCAACAAAGGTAAGAGTCCCTTTAATGCAGATAAAATAAGTGGGTTTAGACCAAAGATTCTAAGACCTTCAGAGGAATACTTCTCTTTCCAAGAATGAGTTGAATAGATTGATAGCTCCACATGGTGAGGAACTACCTGTCAGAAGCCAGACTGAGTCTCATAAGACGGAGACGCTATTTATACAACTTTGCATTTATAGTAAGCACTTCTGATTTGGCTATAGAAGGTTTATCTGTACAAATTGGTGTTTACTGATCATTTGAAGAACATTGCATTAAGTGTGTCTCTACAGGTGACGTCCAGAAAGAAACATTACTAAAACAATAAATTCTAAGCCAATGGTAGAAGCTGAGGTGCTTACATCTATATAGGTCCGTGAGCAGTTGCCTTAATAATAACTCAAGAGGAGTTTAACTGTGTTGAACAGATGACAAATTTATTGCCTCACAACAATCAACATGCATTCACAGTTCTGGATTTGTTGTATGAACACACTAAAAAATGCAAAGATAGAGCTCTGTTAAAGTACCAAATAAAAGAGAAAATTAAATAATAAATGTTCTCTAAATGTGGAGATTTGTGACCCTACAAGTGCAGTTCTTGTGTGTGTGATCAATATTATGTTCTCTGCTACCCGTGTAGGCTTTGTGTGTGCATCTGCTTATCTGTCATCAACTGACATCGAGCAAGTTAGTCGTCTCCTATGGACAAGTCCAGTGCTGGTCACATCGTATCCAAAGGCTCATGGGACTGTTAAGTTCTCTGTTAAAATTAAACTTAATCACCGGCTTTGCCAAACCTAATGTCAATAATCTGCATTGTAAACAATACACAAGGTGAGACCACATCCCTCTGCTCTGTCAGGGAATTAACTTTACCCTCTGTGTAAACGAGTGTCTGACCACACACAGACACACAAACACATACGCGCGCACACACACACACACACACACACACACACACACACACTTCAGCGAAGTGAACTTCAGCAGTATTCTAACAGAATGAAAGAGTCTAGCATTTCTTATAGCAGGCAACCATGCAACACTGGCACACAGTCTGAAAGAAATAATATTTTACGTATATCAGCTCGCAAATAAAAGACTGTCTGGGGTTTAAAAAATTATCACAACCACTTGCCAATTGTGTGAAATGGCTTCACATATTCTAGTTGCATTCTATTATTTTAACAACATTTGAGATTTTAAAACCTGGACATTCCAACATTTAACGTAGTTAGTGTGAGTTTACCCACCATGACAAGTTTGACTCTGTCTGTAAAAACCCATGAACTGTATATAAACATGGACTACACATCTCCACTTAAAGTGGCTTTATGTCAATCAAGTCATTTTAGCTTTTTCCATGTAACTCCACTAACATTGAGGGGGAAGTGTGTAAGGCCTGTACTTCAGTCAGCCACCAGGGGGCAGTCAAGACCCTTGGCTTCACCATTAACGCTCATATAAAGTTATCTGTGAAAAAAGTTTTCATTGTATGAGTGTGAAAAGATCTGTAAACCGGTTACTTTGGCTTGAGTTTGAAAACCACACATTTATAACTGAAACCCTGAATTATAAACTGAGGGAGTAGAGTTTAAAAGGAGGTGGAAGTTATCAGGTGCAAAGAAGAAATGAAATGCTTTAAAGTTGCATTATGGGAAATGTAGGTCACAGACAGTTCTCCCTTGGCCTCTGCTTCCATGTTTTTTATTTGAATAATTGTCTCTGACATCAACAGTCAAACCCATGAAAGTAGAACTTTATAGTGAAATGGAAGTTAAACAACTTCACACACATATAATCTGTTTATAGAGATTAGGAAACATTGAACTCTCATACAGAGCTCTCAACTATCTCTCTGAGGTTTCTATGTTCTTTTTCCGCTTTTTCTTTTTCAGGGAATTTAGTAGTTTTTCCTTACTCTTGTTGAGGCTTAAGGGCAGAGGACGTCACACCTTGTTAAAGCCCTATGCGACAAATTGTGATTTGTGAATATGGGGTATACAGATAACATTTGATTGATTGATTGAACTTTATGGAGGTACAACACTCAGTTGCTGGAATATCAGTGGGATAGTTTTACTGATTATCACTAACACATATAATCTTCTTTATATATGCAGTATATCAACGGAAAGACTTTCTACATGTTTTTGGGAGTATTAGTGTGTACTCATGATCTAGATATGTTGGTTACTTCTTCCACACGTCTTTATGAATGTAATCTCCTAAAAGCACAGTTTATATGTAGAACAGTTAACCCCTCCCTCTCTTACCTTTCCTGAAGCCTTGTGGGGAAGGAGCGTCTCTTACAGATGTTACAGTAGCACGTTGGAGGCCCAGCGCAGGCTGCAGGCTCGAGTCCTTTCTCCATCCGAGAGCTTCCAGGCCCTGATGACCAGGTGTTTGTACACACAAGCTTTTGTTTGCGTGTTTGAGTTTGAACTGCAAATACACAAGGAGACGATCAGTCAGAAGGGTTGTATTTGTCTATTATGATGTTTGTTCCTCTAATGTATTATTATTTATTTATTTGATTTGACTTCTATACACTCAAAAAGCCCTTCTTAGAGGTGACACGTTTAAATATTGTTTGCTTTATTAATATATCGCCATTTAAATAGTGCACATAAATATTTTACAGATGTAACAGAAAATATTTAAATTGTTTCACTCACATTCATGAACACAAAAACTTATTTATGAGAAACAGGATTTTTATCACATTGAAATGGGCTTCCATAGATTTTGACACCACAAATGTTGCGACGCCGGCGAGCTAGTTCTGGCAGGCAACTCGAGCTGCGCTGCGCCAGTCATGTGACATACATCATGTGACATACCTCACTCTCCATAACCCTCAATAGTACACACCCACCTTATCAGGTGGTCTATTTAACCATAGAGACATTTCCCATCAACCCCTCTTGCTCGCACTGCTGCTGCAGTATTGCCACCTGTTGCTTCAGTCCCTCCACCACCCAAGCATCCACCTGTAGGCTCCAACGGGGGGGTTACAAGTATTTGCTTATCACTCCCATCATTCCGGTGTAATCATATGGGGGAGCGATTAAGATGGAGCCTAGACGCCAAACACTAAATCTGTTGTAATGCTGCAATAAATGTTCAAACGTGAGTTGTCTGACAGAACTGATGAATTTCCTTCTATGAAACTGCAGTTCATGTAATTTTCTACTTTATATTTTTGTTTGTATTTTTCTATTGTGTTGTTCAGCATTGTGCTTAAAAAGTGTTTTGTATTTGAGTTGTTTAGGCCTCCGCCACTGAGGGTGCAGAGAGGGACATTGCACTCGCAAACATGTTGATGACATACACTGTCTGAAGAGACGGAGAGGGGGAGCCAGAGGACGTGGCAATCGTGATTGAAGGCATCAGAGTCATGGACAACTTAGGAAGGGTGATAATGGGGTTCATCATGCTGTTTGGGCTCATTAATGCCCTTGATCAGAGCTTTCCAGACAACCTCAAGTACACTTTCGAGTTTATTCAGAAATGAATTTGAATTGGCACAAGCTCAATGCAAAGATGCAGCAGCTGAAAATAAAGTTGTTTGCATGAGCGGGAAACACAGCCGACAAAGTTCTGTGACCTCAGTGATGTTTGTCCTGGGTATGATATTTATAAAGACTGGATTTTGTTGTGGCAATTTCCACAATAATCTCACTACCAACGAGGAAACGAGACTCAAAACTCTCTTACAGTATTGTCACACTTTAATGCTCAGAGCATGGTACATACCACAGGGTTGAGTCTGTAATATGCACACCAGATAGGAAACAGTTCACTGTCTTTATACATTGGCTAACCCCTCCCATTCTGGAGGGGACTGTTACAGGACAGGTTGAGATCTTTTAATCACATCAAAACAACAATGCCTAGTCTAGCAATCAGAGCAATGCATTCAGTAGTAAGGGGCTGTGTCTAGAGGAAATCAGGTGACAGTGTAAATGTTAATCAGGCCAATAAATATTCAGTTTCTACAGGAAAGACGGCATGATCAAAGATACATTGTAGAGGAAATGATGGTAACAGTGGCTATGGTAATCAAGTCAATACACATTCAATAGTAAAGGAGACAGCATGATAAAGGTTACATTAACATAGAGAAAACCAGGTTACTGTCTACAGATTCAATTATGATCAAACAGACGGGAAATACATGATTATTATGGACAACTGTTATATTTCCTTTACAATTTCCATGAGCTGGGGGAAGTATGTTCACATATGGAAATTCTGCCCACGTAACTTCCCCTTTCCATCTATGTGACTTTGACTCTGCTCTACACCAGGGGTTCCCAAAGTGGGGTCGCGAGACACAGAGGCGGGGTCGCGAAATGCATTCCAAAAAAAAAATACAATTATTTAATTTTTTTATAAAAAAAAAAAAAAAATATGGTATAATATATACATATGAGTTGATATTAGAATAAAACCATGCAATTGTAGCCGAGCATTTAGTTGTTGTATTGAATAAGGCCTCAGCCTAAAAAAGACACAGGAGAAATAGCAGCCGTTTAGTACAGCACATCCTTCCGGTAAAACCCCTCTTCAAAATAAGAGTCACTAAATAAAATAGCTTACACATTTCCCATCAGTTTTTTTCTTTTTTCTCCCCTTTTTTTCCTCCACGAAAAAAAAACTGGCCAAAACTCTATTGGAAAGCAGCTGAAAATTATTGACAGTCACAATGAAACGTTGGTTTATACCAACCAAATCGAGGAGGCCACAGGAACAGGACAGGCTAGTGGAGAAGGAGAGGCTACTGAGCTTGAGAAGCTAGTGGAGAACGAGAGGCTACCTGAGCAGACATGCACAAGCACGCACGCACGCACGCATAGTGCATGTGCGTGGCTGTGCGCAACATTATAAACCACCTCCAGTGTCGTTGGGGGTCCCCAGTCTCTGGCACCGTTATTTTGGGGGTCGCAGGCTGAAAAGTTTGGGAACCCCTGCTCTACACCACTTGTGTACTGCTGCCTTGTCACCTTCATGACTCTCAACTCAGGCCAAATATAAACACGATTCTACTGTAGTTTTCATAGTAGTTTTGTGAATTACCTCTTAATGCTGCAAGTCACTCTGCCACAGAGCTGCTAAGATTACTATTTGTTTTCAGTACACTTCAAAAGGTTTAGCATTAAAGAAAAGTTTATTCAAGGAAAAGTTGATATATAAGTATAAAAATATATGTATATGTATTGATGTTGAATTCAGGATAACTTTCAGGATTGTGTCGCTTTTGTTTCCTGACCAGTTTGTTTCTTTAACTAGTGCGTTTCATCTAAATTCAAAAAATTGTGGACTTCTTTCCCCCTTAAATGAGAAACATCTCACCAAATTCTACACGCTGAATCTTTGAATGTGCATCTTACTGAATCAGGAATTGGACATGGATGTTTGATATATCATTGGCCCCTCTGTGTAAATGCTGGCCCCTGATTTATGAAAATACTTCACCAGGCTCTGGAGAACAAGCCCCCAAGCTAGCTTGTCATTAATATTTAACTCATTGCTTTTCTCTTCTGGAGAGTCTGACAGGTCTTGACCATGACCTGACAGACATATTCAGACAGAAGTGACCACACTGAAAGACATGTTGTTCTAATGCTGTGATTCTAAAACTGTGTGGCGAGCCCCAGGCATAACAGTTGAGGCGCGCAACCGGGAGGGGGAAATGTGAGGAGGAACTAATGTGTTGATGTCCGCATCTCTTTAACGGTGGAACAGTAAACAAATCGTTCTTTCGCCGTAGCCAGGGGTCGGCAACCCACGGCTCTTCAGCCCCTCAGGAGTGGCTCCCTGTGCAGTGTTGTGCATGTCGCGCATATTTTAAGCGAACAGTGAAGTTTACGAATCAGTTTTCATATGTTGAACTGTAACGTGAGGGAACGTCACGTTAATTTGTTAAATCATCATCGTATCAGGCCAGCATGAAACACCAGGAGCGCGCGCGTGTGTGTGTGTGTGTGTGTACGCCCCGGGGATCCACCCCGCCCCAACTCACTCGCTCAGAGAGACACACAGTCAGATCAGAGCTTCTGCTTCTTCTTCTTCATCTTCTTATAATAATGCTATCATCTATAAATTATTTTAATTATTACAACCATTCTGACAATGTAACCCCACTGGATATTGAAGATTCTCATCCTTGTTTTCATCTGTTCTACATATTGGATGGAACTAGAGGTGATCAAAACATTAATAGATAAACATTTCAAACATCCCTGTCACAGAGGTATCATTGGATCCACGGTGTGAGCAAGACAAACAGACATTCATTCACTCACCAGCTGCACAGGGGTGGAGGCAGATACCAGTCTGGGTCAGATACGTTCAGAACTATCTGCATAGTTAGATGCCTCCAGAGGCAAACAAGGAAAAAAATATTGTTTGCATCTTTGCCTTTTTGCATAAAGAGTTCCACAGAACACTGACTATTGTCAGTAGAAGAGGAGGAGCTGCTGTTACATTTCCCTAAAGCTGCACAAGAACTGGTTAAGTTAGGTGTTAGTGGTGAACACTGGCACAGACAGTCCACAGAGCAGCATCAGGATGGAAGGGATCTTCATTGGTGTCTTGTGTCTCTCAGGTCAGTGAATTTCACTGTTTGTATGATGTCTAACAGGAAATCTGAATATAGAGATTAATTTGAGTCCTCATACATAACAAAAATAACTGGTTTCATCCTCAGGGTGCCTCACCTTCTCGACATGCCTCCTCCATCAGTACCACTTTGTGTCTGATGCAATGAATTGGACTGAAGCTCAAAGCTACTGCAGAGAGAAGTACACAGACCTGGCCATTATTGAAAACACTGAAGAAATGAACCAAGTTATCACCACAGTTTCTGCCGCTGGTCACAGCTCTGAGTTTTGGATTGGCCTGTACAGTCATATTGACTGGAAGTGGTCAGATGGGTTCAACCAGAGTGGAGCTGAATATTGGAGCTTGGATGATAAGCAACCAAACAATCATGCCAATGAGCTCTGTGTGTTTGATAATAAAGATGGAAAATGGTTTGATGAGGACTGCAATCTACAGTTTCCATTTGTCTGCTACAGAGGTAATGACGTGCTTTATATTGATCTTTACTATACAACATAATGTATAAGATATGATTTTGAAAACCATTGTGTGATCTCAGCAATCCCTCTTTTGTTCTCAAACTTAACAACAGGAAGATTAGAGGATTCTGACTTTGTGCTAGTGGAAACAGCAAAGAATTGGTCTGAGGCTCAGAGGCACTGCAGAGAACACTACACAGATCTGGCCACTGTGAGGAACAAAGCTGACGACGACATGATATGGAACTTGATAACACCTCTCGAATGGGCATGGATCGGTTTGTACAGAGATCCTCAGATTTACTGGTCCGACGGAGGTATCTACTCATTCAGCTCCTGGTATCAGGGTGGACACCCACTTGGCTCGATGAAAGTCGTATGTGGTGTTTCAGATTTGCAGGAGGGAGGAAACTGGAGGTTATTTTCCTGTGAAGAAACAAAACCATTTGTCTGCTACAGCATGCGTGGATGGTGCTTCCTTGAATGAAAGAGAGAGAACACATCCTGACATTAGAAAAACATTTGTTGTCTCAATAGTGATTCTTATAACATTAATGCATTAATTAATATTTGGATGATGTTTGTTCTGTCTATTGTTTCTTTACAGTGAGAGAAACTAGAAATGTCTTGTTATGCACTTGTATGTTATCACTTCATTAATCTGCTTTGTGATGGTTCTTCAAGACAAACTGACACTTTGGAACATTTTGACTCTGTCTGGTTTCAGACTCCTTCACTAATTCTCCTTGTGAATGAGATTTCAGCTCTTAGCTGTTTTTTTTTGGTCAGTTTAAAAGCAAAATTACAAAAGAATCTTTAAAATTCACTGGTCTTGTTTAATGGAAACCCTTGTCTTGCAGAAAATAGATTGGTAAGATTAAGTAGATAGACAAAAATGTGTAAACTAATAAATGCATCAATAAAAATATTTAATGCAACATACATAAATGACTTATATGTTCTTCGATTTTCTTTTTGATATAAAATACCTTGAGCAGCACACATTAGGAGCTTCATTAAATATATTGAATTGAAATAGTGACCAGCTGAGGTCGCTACATGTTACCAAGTTCCTCATATCTTCAAACATGACCAGCTAATTATAACTTTTAAAGGACATTTTCCTTCTTGGTGAAGTGGACAAATAAATTTGCCACGGCAGTATTGATCATCATATTTGCAAGGGGCAGGCTTTTTAGGCTTTTTATTTAATCATTCAAATTAAAATGATAATGTTGGATTGCTTTGGTAATGAATACAACAAACAAATCAATGTAACAATAATATTTCACTGCTCCCTAGAAAACACATGAGGTACAGAAATATAAAATAAACAGAACACTAGGCTATATTGTCGTGTTGGTTCTCTGAGTGAAGAGACTACCTCTCCACTCTATTACATATTCTATATGTATGGGGAATGATCCCCCTGCTCTCAAGGTGTGTAGACATTTCTTTTATATACACCAGCTTGCCCGGCTAGACCCTGCAGTTCACCTATAAAACACCTGGGCTGGCGTGAAATCCACTGATAGTTTGATTGACACATGTCTCTAAGAGGCCTTAGAGTGGGAGAGATAGTCTCGTCACTCAGAGAATCATGGTTACACCGTAACCGAGCATCATCTGTTGCATCGAGATTATCTCTAAAAAATTTCCCATATGTTAGGGGCAACTCTTTTAGACACCTTATAAAGAGACAATACATCCCACAAGCCAGTATTTGACAAATGCACAATTTACAAAATTCAACATTTTTTCATACCAACCAGGTCAAAGCCCCACAGAACACAACGGTCAAGCCAGACAGGCAGAAGGGCTGCAGAGGTTAGTCATCAAGATGCAACACTGAGCAAAGTAAACAAATATTGGCTCTGCAAGATGCAGAGTTCAAAGTAAACAAGATGGACCTTCCACTTTCTAATCAGTAGGAATGATACACAATGCCCCTTATGATAACTCAGCAAAAGGAAACAAGTTCTAGGCACACAAAAAAGGATTGTTTTCCTCTTTTGTTAACAACCTGCACAAAAGAAAATATCACTGGACAGTCTAGTTTTGCTGCAGGCCAAATTTCAGACCGAATGATAAAATGATAATCTCAGAAACAGCTGAGAATCTTACCAATTATTTAGACAGCTTCTCTCTGATCACCCTTGATCCTCTGAGCAAAAATAATCTCATCTTCTAAACCCACAACTTGTATCTTAGATCCCATTCCCATTACTTAAAGAAATTCTGGCCTAACAGAAGACAGTTCAGGCTCTTCCTGCTGATTAACAGTGGCACTTGTATGTTGACATGTCCATATTTCTCACCACAGACCTTCATTCAACGTCTACCCAGCCATCGAGAGGAAAGTCTGTGCCATTAGCTGCAGAGATCTCCAAAGGCTGCTCGGAAAGGAGGGATTCGAGTGGCAGGATTCGGACATTGGGGAGTGGTTTGTCTATCTCTACCATATTCACCTGGGCCCCTGAGTCAAGCACCTTTTCAAGAGGGACTCCCATGATAGCACATGAGACCATACATTACTTTCATATGAGATGTGCTAGATGCTTTCTTGGTGGTGGTTTAGACGGTGGTACTCCCCCAAGGCCGGCTGATTCAGAGTGGCTGGCTTGTGCTGATGGATCTTCAGCTTTCACGGTCACTGGCGGCCCCTCTTTAGTGACCTCACCCTGTCTCCTCATATCTTTCGCTGCAGGCAGCCGATGGCCCGACAAAAAACAGTGATGGCTGCTCACCTTGCTCTGCTGTAAACAGTTGCTGCAATGCCCCTGGTCTCAGCTAATGGGAGGTGAGGACGGGTTGCAGGTGGGCAGGGTTCCACAGGTGCCACACTGTCAGAAGGTTTTGCCATGTGGGTGAGATGTTGTGTCAGTAAGGACATTTGTGCAGTCAGTTCTCTAATAGCAGCACGGTTAACCTGTGACTTAGTGTCAACGTTAGCTTGCTTGAGTCACTACTATCAAGCTGAGCTGTACTTACAGTCACTGGACTCTCTTTGTCTTGCTGCTTAGCATTACTTAATTCTTGGAAAAGCTTAGTACTGTTTTAGTCCCTGATGTGGGCGCGGATAAACTGCTTTAACTCAAAAGTTAAATCACTTCTGTTAATTGTCATATCTCTAAATGTAACAGGTTTTATGATATTAATCACGGTGAGAATTACCTGTGACCCTGTAAAACCTTCTTTAATCAATCAAATTTATTTGTATAGCCCATATTCACTCATCACAATTTGTATCATAGGCCTTTAACCAGGTGTGACATCCTCTGCCCTTAAGCCCTTAATCGAACCACGTTTTCTCGGACAAACCTCAACACAATCAATATTTACATTAATATTTCAATACCTCAGGGTGCACTGCAACCCTACATTACCCCAACAATCACACTTTTCTGATTAAAACAAAAGTTTGTTAGGCTTACCAAGGACATGTGCACAGGCATGATCACAAGAGCAGGAATGAATGCTGACACACACCAGTGCTCAATCAGCCTTTTAACTGTTGAGATGCTCTCTCTTGATTTGCCAAATTGTGCCTGGGTCCTAGTGTTCCCCCTCTACTCAAGTATCTGCATCTAAGTCCAGTTGCCATCAAACCAAGCTTTCTTGGGCAACCATGACCTCGATGACTTAAAATCTTCACAGACAAAATGACTATGTTGTGGCAATAGCTTTGTTTTCTGTATCTTTCCAAGAGATTAAAAGTGGGATCAATATATAAACTTCATTGGGGCAGCTTACTGGCTCCTCCATTAATGTGCATTGGGCAGGCGAAGGGCTTTATCGTTTGTGGGCAAACAGTGCCCCCTGTGGGCTCTTTCATCACCTTGCTTCTCAGCTCACTGATCTCAGAAGAAGGCTGGAGCCCTCTGACACTGTTATGGAGACAGAGGAGGAGGCAGGCATCCAGTCAGTTAGAGCAATGCATGTTCTGATCATGTCCACAGCTGTCAAGCGAGATAGTCATCCTTCTAATTTAGTGTTAGCTTATTTAAAGCTGAAAGTCACCACAAATATACTAATGCAGATAACATAACTGGAGTTAGACCAAAGATTCTAAGACCTTTAGAGGAATAGTTATCTTTCCAAGAATGAGTTGAATAGAGTGATGGCTCCACATGGTGTGGAACAACCTGTCAGAAGCCCGACAGAGTCTCCAAAAAAGGCGACGCTATTTATACAACTTTGCATTAATAGTAAGCACTGTAGAAAGTTTATCTGTATAAATTGGTGTTGACTGATCAGATAATGTGAAGAACATTGCATTGAGTGTGTCTCTACAGATGATGTCCAGAAAGAAACATTGCTCCCAAAACTAAAACAATACAGATGCAAGCAGCAGTTTGCAAAAGAGGTATTTTCCACCATGACAATGATCCATCAAAGCACTTGTAAAGAAAAACTGTGCAAACAATGACCCACCCACAGTCTGTTCTGTGACTTGACTCCAACAGGAAACCTCTGACTATTTTAGAGCTGAAGGGTTAGGGTTAGGGTTAGGGTTAGGGTTAGGGTTAGGGGTTAGGGTTAGGGTTAGGGTTAGGGTTAGGGTTAGCAGAATAAGAAAAAAAAGACATATGTAGCGCCCCTTTAAGTACCAAGCAAATGGTAGAAGCTGAGGTGTTAACATCTATATAGGTCTGTGAGCGGTTGCCTTAATAATTACTCAAGAGGAGTTTAACAGATGACAAATTTATTGCCTCAGAACAATGAACGTGCGTTTGATCAATATTATGTTCCCTGCTACCCGTGTAGGCTTTGTGTGTGTGTATCTGCTTATCTGTCATCAACTTACATCAGGGACATTATTATTATCATTATCATGTCGTGGATTTTATTAATTTAGTGCAGGCAGTGGATGAAATATCTGAGGAATGTATTTGCATACACACACTATGACCTGACATATAGGATCTTATTTTAATACAGCTCAAGTAAATCCTGTTATTGACAGTATTGTCTAGATGTATGTGCCTCTACCGTTAGCATAGCTACAGGTCTACCAGCTGGACCTCATGGTCTACGCCAGGGGTTTCCAAACTCCCAAATATCCAAAATTAAACAGACAGCATCTTAACATATATCCCTTTTTTTATAATTAATAATTTGTCATGTGCTAAACATTCTTTGTCATTTCTGTACAGTAATATTAATTGTAAACATATATATACTGTACATATATTCTAGTTTATCTATTTTGTTATTCTTTACATTCAGTATCTCTCTTCTGTTATAAACAGTGCTTGTCATTCAAGTATGTTCGTCTCTGTGTGTATACCTGGTCCCTCACTAGTGGGAGGGTGGCTCCTACACAGTTTACCTATCCTAGGTGGCAAATGGAAGAAGAGATTTCATTCCTCCGAGTTTTAGATGCCAAGTTGCTATTCCAAGGTTGTGACCGATTTACAGCAGAGTCATCTTTAGTCTGCATGTCTGATGGTCTTTTTTTTTTAATGTGTTCATTTCTGCCTTTAATATGAGGTAGCTAGCTATTTCTCAGGCACACAGCAACTTTCTGATGCAGCGTCTGCTCAATTCTGATTGGCTTGAGCTGTGTGTGGGTTCTTTTTAATTAAAAGATTGGCATTAAGAGAAAAAACAAGATTGGCATCTAAGGACACGTAGATTTCGACATGCAGTGATTAATAACATCTAAAAAACATATTGAATTTAATAATTGTATTTATATTGTCAAATTGTCCCCCCTTTTCCCTTTGCAGTCTCCGCGCCCCCCCCCCCTGGGGGTCGGACCCCCACTTTGGAAAGCAGTAGTCTATGCAACTGGCCAGTCTGGCACAGCAGCTGATAGGAAACACTTGTTTTCCCAGTCAGAGGCTGCCTTGCACTGGGAGCTGAGGAGAGACAGAAGGGCACACAGAGAACATCCAGTACCAAAGAAGGGAATCGAGCACAAGCAGAGGAAGGATTTGAGATAAGATAGCAAACAGTCAATTGATATGGAAACAGACTGAAGGAGATACTAACAGACTTAAGCTTGTGGTAAGACGCTATCATGTGTCAGCAGGTGTGACACAATGCATGGAAATAACATTTCACATTAAAGTCAGACCGTGGTCTGTTTTACCAAACTGCTGCATGTAGTTCCCCAAAGTGAAACAGTTTATTTTTCTTAAACTACTGACACTTTAAATCTTCTGTACAAAGTAAACGCTTAGTTAGTTAGTGTTAGTTTACCAACCATGATAAGTTTTTCTCGGTCTGTAAAAATCCATGAACTGTATATAAACATGGACGACACATCTCCAATTAAAGTTTTTCATTATGTCAATCAAGTCATTGTAGTTTTGTTCATGTAATTCCACTAACATTGAGGGGGCAGTATGTATGGCCTGGACATCAGTCAGCCACCAGGGGGTAGTCAAGACTCTTGGCTTCACAGTTAACACTGATAGAAAGTCATCTGTGAAAACAGTTTTCAATGTGTGGTTGTTAGAAGATCTGTAAACCGGTAACTTTGGTTTGAGTTTGAAAACCACACATTTATAACTGAAACCCTGAATTATAGACTGAGGGAGTAAAGTTTAAAAGGAGGTGGAAGTTATCAGGTGCAATGGAAAATGCTTTAAAGTTGCATTATGGGAAATATAGGTCACAGACAGTCCTCCCTTGGCCTCTGCTTCCATGTTATTTATTTGAATAATTGTCTCTGACATCCACAGTCATACCCATGAACTTTATAATGGAACAGGAAGTTAAACAACTGTGTTCTGTGACCTCAGTGATATTTTTCCTGGGTATGATATTTTTAAAGACTGGATTTCCATGTGCTGGGAGAAGTATGTTCACACATGGAAATTCTGTCCACATAACTTCCCCTTTCCATCAATGTGACGTTGACTCTGCTCTACATCACTTGTGTACTGCTGCCTTGTCACCTTCATGACTCTCAACTCAGGCCAAATGGACATAAACACGATTTTACTGTAGTTTTCATTGGTTGTGAATGACCTCTTAATGTTGCCAGTCACTCTGTTACAGATTAGAAGCTCCATTTAAATTACTGCTTTAATGAGTTATGGGTTAAAACCGGATTCTGTTGTTCTGCAAATGGTTTCATTTACAGGCCAACAAGTTTATTGCCTTTTTGTTTTGGGGCCTGGGGGATTGCTAGGCATTTATTTTTCACCAGCTACAGAGCTGGGCATGAGAGTCAAACTGGTGAATGGTTAATTCTGAACAATTGTTTTCAATATTGCTAGATGCATGTATCAAGGGGAGACATTTCCTTGTAAATTGGCTTCTTTATGGCTGTGTGGATGTCATGTTAAATATTAGGAGAACACTGTAATTTTTTTGGCCTCTTAATGCTGCAAGTCACTCTGCCACAGAGCTGTTAAGATTACCATTTGTTTCCAGTGCACTTCAAAAGGTTTAGCATTAAAGAAAAGTGTATTCGAGGAAAATTTGATATATTATAAATATAAAAATATATGTATCTGTATTGAAGTTGTATTCAGGATTACTGTCAGGATTGTGTAGCTTTTATTACCTGATGGGTTTGTTTCTTGATATTTGTTGTATATAAAACAAACAAAAAAGTTTTCAATGTTTGTTGGTTTTTACTATCCAAGTTTCTGAGCATTCTAAAATAAAAAAAACCTCAACCAAGGTTTGTCTCATGCGTCTAAACGGGGAATCAGATGAAAAGTTATATTACCTTATTAATTTCCAATCATATCATTTTGTGTTGGACTAACAAAAATCAATTTAACATCATCTATGTAGATATTTTACTTTAACTGCCTTTAAAAAAGATGAGTTGATGTTATGTAAATCAACTTAACTAATTAACTAGTTAATGTAATAATGTTATTTTAGATATATGTGAGAGTAATGCGTTGGAACAATGAGAAGAAATTATATTGCAGGTATTTTATTAAATTGAGTCAGAGCTACAATTGAATTGAGTTCACCCGATGAGTTATTTTTTTCAGTGTAGCCACTTGCAGGAAGTGTCTTTTACAATTAAAAATAAATTCATCAAATTTCAGGATATTTAATTAATTTTACTTTCACTTTTTCAGAAAGTGAAACTGAGCAGTGGATTGGCTGGTGTACTGCAGGAGTCTGTTTTAGTCTCAGCATGGTTAGGGTCAGGGGGGAGTTCAGAGGAACATGTTGTTCTCCTCCATCCCGGTTCAGCACAGCTCTAACACAGCCTCAGAGTTTGAGACAAGAGAAGGTCTAAAAACACCAAACTGAGACACAGACAAAGGGAGTAAACAGTCCTGCAGATGCACTCATGGATTTTACCAAATCTCTGATTCGTGTATTGCTCACTGTGGATGTCTTGCCAACACACAGCTATGTTTGCTACATAAGCTTGGTGGGAATTTTAGAACTAATAATCAAACTTCAATGCCACTGAATAAAGTGCATAACTCCACCAAGGCCCAACATCTCATCTCATCGTCATCCGCTTATCCGGGGTCGGGTCGCGGGGGGAGCAGCTCAAGCAGGGGGCCCCAGACTTCCCTTTCCCGGGCCACATTGACCAGCTCTGACGGGGGGATCCCGAGGCATTCCCAGGCCAGTGTTGAGATATAATCTCTCCACCTAGTCCTGGGTCTTCCCCGAGGTCTCCTCCCCACTGGACGTGCCTGAAACACCTCCCAAGGGAGGCGCCCAGTGGGCATCCTTACCAGATGCCCGAACCACCTCAGCTGACTCCTTTCTAAGTAAAGGAGCAGCGGCTCTAATCCGAGTCCCTCACGGATGACTGAGCTTCTCACCCTATCTCTAAGGGAGACGCCAGCCACCCTTCTGAGAAAACTCATCTCGGCCGCTTGTACCCGCGATCTCGTCCTTTCGGTCATCACCCAGCCCTCATGACCATAGGTGAGGATAGGAACGAAGATCGACCGGTAGATCGAGAGCTTTGCCTTGCGGCTCAGCTCTCTTTTTGTTACAACGGTGCGGTAAAGCGAACGCAATACCGCCCCCGCTGCTCCGATTCTCCGGCCAATCTCATGCTCCATAGTACCCTCACTCGCGAACAAGACCCCAAGGTACTTGAACTCCTTCACTTGGGCTAAGGACTCATTTCCTACCCGGAGTAAGCAATCCATCGGTTTCCTGCTAAGAGTCATGGCCTCAGATTTAGCGGTGCTGATCCTCATCCCAGCCGCTTCACACTCGGCCGCCAGCCGATCCAGTGAGTGCTGAAGGTCACAAGCCGATGATCCAATGAGGACCACATCATCCGCAAAAAGCAGTGACGAGATCCTCAGACCACCGAACTGCAACCCCTCCCCACCACGACTACGCCTCGATATCCTGTCCATGTATATCACAAACAGGATTGGTGACAAGGCGCAGCCCTGGCGGAGACCAGCACCCACTGAGAACGAAACTGACTGGCTGCCGAGGACCCGAACACAGCTCTCGCTTTGGGAGTACAGGGATTGGATGGCCCTGAGGAGAGACCCCCTTACCCCATACTCCCGCAGCACCTCCCACAGTTTCTCCCGGGGGACCCGGTCATACGCCTTCTCCAGATCCACAAAACAAAAGTGGACCGGATGGGCATACTCCCAGGCCCCCTCCAGGATCCTTGCGAGAGTGAAGAGCTGGTCCGTAGTTCCACGTCCGGGGCGAAAACCGCATTGTTCCTCTTCAATCTGAGGTTCGACGATCGGCCGAACCCTCCTTTCCAGCACCTTGGAGTAGACTTTACCAGGGAGGCTGAGAAGTGTGATACCCCGATAATTGGTACACACTCTTTGGTCCCCCTTTTTGAACAGGGGAACCACCACCCCGGTTTGCCACTCCTTTGGCACTGTACCCGACTCCCACGCGATGTTGAATAGGCGTGTCAACCATGACAGCCCCTCAACACCCAGAGCCTTTAGCATTTCTGGCTGGATCTCATCAATCCCTGGGGCTTTGCCACTGCGGAGATGTTTGACTACCTCAGTGACCTCCACCAGGGAAATTGACGACGAAACACCATCAACCTCGAGCTCTTCCTCCAACATGGAGGGCGTGTTATTCGGATTCAGGAGTTCCTCAAAGTGTTCCTTCCAACGTCCGACGACCTCCTCAGTTGAGGTCAACAGAGTCCCATCCTTACTGTACACAGCTTGGATGGTTCCCCGTTTCCCCCTCCTGAGGTGCCGGATAGTCTTCCAGAAACACTTTGGTGCCGACCGAAAGTCCTTCTCCATGACCTCTCCGAACTTCTCCCACACCCGCTGCTTAGCCTCCGACACGGCAGCAGCTGCAGCCCTTCGGGCCTGTCGGTACCCTGCAACCGAGTCAGGAGTCCTCCAGGATATCATATCCCGGAAGGCCTCCTTCTTCAATCGGACGGCTTCCCTGACCACCGGTGTCCACCACGGTGTCCGAGGGTTACCGCCCCTTGAGGAACCTAAGACCCTGAGGCCACAGCTAGCCGCCGCAGCTTCAGCAATGGAGGCTTTGAACACCGCCCACTCCGGCTCAATGTCCCCAACCTCCACAGGAATGCCAGAAAAACTCCGCCGGAGGTGTGAGTTGAAGATACCTAGGACGGGGGCCTCCTCCAGACGTTCCCAGTTCACCCGCACTACTCGTTTGGGCTTACCAGGTCTATCCGGAAATTTCCCCCATTCCCTGATCCAACTCACAACCAGATGGTGGTCGGTTGACAGTTCCGCCCCTCTCTTTACCCGAGTGTCCAAAACATGCGGCCTCAGATCAGATGACACGATCACAAAATCGATCATTGATCTTCAGCCTAGGGTACTCTGGTACCAGGTACACTTATGAGCACCCTTATGTTCGAACATGGTGTTTGTTATGGATAATCCATGACTAGCACAGAAGTCCAATAAGAAACGACCGCTCGGGTTCAGATCAGGGAGGCCGTTCCTCCCCACCACGCCTCTCCAGGTATCTCCATCGTTGCCCACGTGGGCGTTGAAGTCACCCAGCAGAACTACGGAGTCCCCTACTGGAGCCCCATGCAGGACTCCATTCAGGGTCTCCAAGAAGGCCGAGTACACTGAGCTGCTGTTTGGTGCATACGCACAAACAACAGTCAGAGTTTTCCCCCTACAACCCTTAGGCGCAGGGAGGCGACCCTCTCGTCTACCGGGGTAAACTCCAACACCGCGGCGCTCAGCCGGGGATTTATGAGTATCCCCACACCCGCCCGGCGCCTCACGCCCTTGGCAACTCCGGAGAAGATTAGAGTCCAACCCTTATCCAGGAGTTCGGTACCAGAGCCGAGACTGTGCGTGGAGGTAAGCCCCACCAGATCTAACTGGTAGCGCTCCACCTCCCTCACAAGCTCCGGTTCCTTTCCCCACAGCGAGGTGACGTTCCACGTCCCCAGAGCCAGCTTCTGCCACCCGGGTCTGATCCGTCGAGACCCCTGACCTTCGCTGCCACCCAAGTGGCGGCGCACCCGACCCCAACGGGTCTTCCCACAGGTGGTGGGCCCATGAGATGAAGAGAGGGGGGGTGCCACGTAGTTTGTTCGGGCTGTGCCCGACCGGGCTCCGTGGCAAACCCGGCCACCAGGCGCTCGCCATCGAGCCCTCCGTCTGGGCCTAGCTCCAGACGGGGGCCCCGGGCTTCCTCCGGGCTGGGTCCCATCTCCTCTTGTATCGATATTCATTGAGGGTTTTTGAAGGCCCAACAGTCCCCTTAAATTCCTTAAATTCAACCAAGTTGCAACATCATGCTTGATTTCTTTTTCAGTCAAGATACATGAATTATTTCTTGAAAAATCATCAAAAATGGTATCAAACACTCTCATCTCGCAATTTTAAAGAAAGTGAAAAAATTCCTGGACCCACAACAACATTTTATGAATTATTTCTTTGGTCCATGATGTGAAAACCAAGGAGGAGCCCTGATTCCTCTGTGAGCATCAGGTATAGTAAAGACTAATATATGGGAATTTAAATATCGATCATATTGTTGCATCGCACAACTCACCCAGTTCAGCTGCATGTTTCCTGAGGTAAGGTCCTGTCAGTTGTCTAAATAAACTAATAACTTTTTATATTCCAAGTTTTTTGGAAGAACACAATGTGCTTGAACGAGAAAAAAATGTCACAATATATTTAATGATCTGTGTTCAAAGCTATTGAGATATCTATGTTTTGTTCTCTATCTTATGAATATATTTTAATATATTTTACCTACATTTATACCCTGTGAGTCAATATTAGCTGTATAGTCTATAGAATTAACAATATTACAACTGTTTGTTTCATCTGGAGTAATGTATAACTTATAATAAAAATAATATGTGTAATGTTGTTGGGAGGAATGAACAAAGGTTGTTTGTAACAGCAATAAGTCTAAACAGTGCAGAGTCTTGGCTGAACAGATAAGTCTGTGACGCACGAATCCTTAAAACTAATTCAGATTGGAAAAGAGACACACCGGTGATCGGGACTAAAAAGCAGAAAGACGACTTGAGCAAATGTTGCATCTCTGCAAATTAAGTTAGTTAGTGTGGGATTCTGGAGGAAGTGTGAGCAGCCTACACTGAAGTGAGGTGTTTGACTCGCCAGAACCACTGTTGTTTAAATCTGTCCTAAATTAAAGACCAAGATCTTCAAATATCATTGTGATTCTGGAGGTAGGAGTTGACCTGGTCCTGCGAGACGGGAGCTTTACTAACCATAAACACCATCATTTCAATTGGACACAAATAACGAAAGGCTGTTACGAATAAGGATTTGAAAGAGGAAATTACTTATATAAAAATTATTATACTACTATTGATTATATAAATAAAGGGAGTGCATGTGGAGATAATGTGTGAATGAGAGTGTATGTGTGGAAAGGAGAGAGGAGGAGAGAAAAAAGAGTGAAGGTCGCACGAATGAGAGAGACAGAGGCAGATATTTATGCCTGCCGCTTAATAGCTGAGAAGAGTGTTTGGGAGTCAGGAAAGCTATCGGGGGAAAGCCAGTGGACCTGACAGCTCGGGTTACAACTGGCGTTAAGATCACAAGGAGGCTTTGTGTTATTTGTTTGTTTGTTTGTTTGTTTTAATATTGCTTCATTCATAGGTAAAGAATTCCAGAAGGAATTGTTAAAATTACACTTTTGGCCAAATTTGTTGTTTCAGATATTTCCAATATATCTATTAAAGGAAAGGAGAAAGGTTTTGGCCTCAGGGATAATAGTAGAGACCATTTTAATACTTCACAAGTTACTAATTTGATTCATAAAATAAACTTCAATGATGAGTGATTAACCAAACCTCACGAAATCACATTAATGTGTCCTTTAAAGCCCATCTCTTAGTACAGTTAATGTGCAATGTTTTTATTTTCTTTGCTTTGTTGATAATGAATGCTTCACAGTGTTTTTGTTTTATAATATTGAGAACTAGGCTCTGATAAAGTCAGCACAGTGAATTTATATAGAGCTGGTCAGTTTTGCTCTGCTCAAGCCAGAGGAGAAGGGGAAATATTTCTATCCCCTTTAGAATATCAATCTATGATTCACCTTTTTCTTTCTTATTTTATATTCTTTCCACAAAATGTATATTGAAACAATTATCAATTATATCAACTGAAAGTTTAGGATAATTGTGTCAAGGAGGGATTATTATTGATTGAGTTTCTGTTGAAAATGCTGTAATGCTGACTTTTATTACTAGCTGAAGTCATCCAATTGCTGGCGATGAATGGATGAGAAATTCAATCTAAGCTTTGAACTTATTTCCGAGCTGCCTGAAATTAGAAAAAAACCAAAACAGAATTTAGATCTTTGAATTAATTATTATTATTATTATTATTATTTTTTTATTTTTTTTATTTTTTTTTCGGCCTCTATACACCACCTTGAGACGGATAAAGGGTATTACCATGGGAGGGATAACTGGGTCGTCAATTTTGGACTTGCTTGATAATTGTTTAATTAATTAGTTTTTATTTTACAAATATGTTTAATATTTTATTGATTTTTGTTTTGTCATTGTTTTCCATTTTTTATTCTTTATTTAATTAAAATTTTGATTCAGATTTTTAATTATTATTATTATTGTTATATTTTGTATTATAATTTATTTTATTCTTTCTCTTGTTAGACTTTGCAGACCTAAAAATAATTATGTTTCACCATTTTGAAGATGAATAAATTAAAATCCAGTTAAAGGTCAGAGGTCAAATACACTTTAACTCATAGCCGGTTTCATCTTAAATAAAATGCAGAAACCATAATACAAGGCCCTCTGGTTACACACTTATTTGAATGTCATATCTATAATTAGATTTAAATTAATTTTGGACCCTTTAACTTTCAAACTCTGGAAAGAAGGTTTTTATTTTGTTGTTTTGTTTCACCAGTTATATTAACATCTAAGGCTCTTAATTTGAAAGGTGATGTTAAGCTCCAATTATTGTTTTTATTTCATCATGAAGAAAATTGTGAGAATAACTTTTAAATTGTTTTGAATTGTTTCAGCTGTCAACTCTGAGACGTTTGATTGAATCTAATCTCTCACACATTTGTCCTTTGTATGTGATTCCTGTTTTATCACAGGACAGTTTGACGTCAAAGCTTCTGAATTATCGTGTTATGGAGCAGTCAATACATTTTGGAAGATGGTTTGAACACAAATACTCAAACACTGTCATATTTGCTGCTTATTGAAATTCAGCTTGTTGATCATTTTATATTTTATGAAATGCCAAAGATTTTTGTCACTCTTATGCCACGAGTTTAATTTTTATTTTTGAATGTTTGAATATTTGAATGTTATTTTTGATTTTGCCGACCACACCTCAAAAGTTGCATTGAAATAGTTGTCAAAAGAGGGTATGTATGTTTTGCTCCGATTATTTTGTTTGTTTCTTTTTAAATATAAGTTTATATAATCTACTTTAATCTCAATTACACATCGCAGTAAATTAATCATTTTTCTGTTTGTTTTCCTTTCAAACTTTGGAGCTGGGCTTCATGTCTTCACAACTTACTCCCATCCGGTGTCAACTCCACCTCCTCCACCCCAACCGACTACGCCTGCGCCTGGCTTGGCACAGTGCAAGCTTAAACACCTGGCCTGTAGGCGAGTATCAATTCCACGAAAGGATCTTTACAAGGCTGAGATCCAGATCACTGACTCTTAAAATTGGAAAAAGCCTCACTGACAATTCTTGATAATTTTGTTCCTGGAGCAGATCTGAAATAAGCTGATATCTGAACAGCTCGCTCCTGTACCCTGTTTGGTCACACAGAAACGAATGGCCCTGGATCTGCTGCTTGCAGAAGAGGGTTATGTGTGTGTACTATGATGGGAAGGTATTGAAAGACATTTTTTCCAAACTTCCCCTGGTGGCTGGGTGACCAGTGCCCTCTCCACCTCTACGCACCATGACATGACATGGCTGTAGACTCTGCTCTGATGAAGGAAAACGTGCCTCATCCCCAGCTGTTCTGGGGATGCTGAACTGGGGAGGGGTGCTGTGGAAGATGGGTGCTGTGGATGCTGGTGCTGATGGTGAGGCTGATGCTGTGAAGCTGAGGATGCTGATGACGGACGATGATGATGAAGATGAGGATGGGTTTACACTGGATGGGATGAAGGTTTGAGGTACATGAAATCCCCAGTAAGTGGTCACACCCATGGAGGGTGTGAAAAGAGGGTTTGTGAGGATTTCAAACTTTAAACTATAATCTGTGTCTGACAGAATTCTTAACAATAAAGATAAAAGTATTTTTAGTTAGATATTAGGCCTTCATACAGGTTATTAGCAATAACCTTTTGATTCTCAGAATGTTCAATCTTGAAACTAGCTGGAAATGTTTGTGCGTTACATTGTTGGTCAGTCTCTCTCACTGTTGAAGATTCTCTCGGCGGGACCTGTGAACCGACGCCGGAGTTTTTACTTTGATTTCCTATTTTTCTATTCATTTTAATCATTTAACAGAGTCCACAGTATTAAAGTTTTATTTTTACCTTTTGTGTTCAATTTTTCTATTCATTTTAATCATTTAACAGAGTCAACAGTGTTGGGGTTTAATTTTGTTTCTTCTGTTTCATTTTTCTCTCTGAAATAAATCCACAATATCATGCCAAATAATGGTGGGAGAATTCTGCATATGGTCCAGCAGAAATATGACATGCTGGCAGCCTTACCCTTATTTTAGTGACATGTGATTAACACATGTCAACAGAGGGACTGTTGAGATATCTATGTTTTGTTCTCTATCTTATTAATATATTTTACTATATTTTACCTACATTTATACCCTGTGAGTCAATATTAGCTGTATAGTCTATAGAATTAACAATATTACAACTGTTTGTTTCATCTGGAGTAATGTATAACTTCTGGACTCAGGCACAGGGTCAAACACAGAGCGTAACCATTTGAGTGTTAAACTGACTGCTAATGAAAGCATGGATTCTCAGGAAGGAGAGAGGACTAAAACAATGAACCATTTCATGAATTATTATGGGAAAAACATATGAAATCCTCCTCTAAGGTCTAATCTGCTTGGTCTCTCCACTGTAAAAAACTCCCTTCTTGATAGAGACACCTGGTGGAGTAAACCTTCTCTCACAATGATGTGCTTGCAAAAAACTGCACTTTGAGAGACAGTACACATCTGGCCAATTACTGCGTGCCCTCAAGAAAAGAACCGCCTCTGTGTTGCACTCTGTGTCTTTTACAAATACTGTGGACTTGGAAAAGTGGGGGCTTCTTCTCGACATGATCCAGTGACCTGGTGACGTGTCCTGGAGAACTCCAGAGACTCTCTGTAAGTATTGTTCTTATACAATAAATGTACTACTGTGAGACTTTTGAACACTGGACTTGTCTAAATTATTAACCTTTCCCACTTGAACCTCGAATCAACGAACACGCTGTCTGGTCCAGAAGGGACCGGGCTCAACACTATGGAGCTAAAGTAAACATGGAATGAATTAAAGGTTTAGTGTGTACGATTTTGGTGAAAGGGATTGATTGGCAGAAAATGAATATGAAATAATCCTACTGATGTTTTAACGAGTGTGTTTCATCTGAATTCTACAAATTGTGGGCTTCTTTCCCCCTTAAATGAGCCCCTTATATTTCAGAAGCGGGTCTGGAAGGGGAGCAAGCTGTGAGTGGAACTCGGCTGCAATATGCAACTGCACCACAACAGTTACCCAAATTCTACAAACTGAATCTTTATATGTGCATCTTGCTGAATCAGGAATTGGACATGTATGTTTTATATATCATTGGCCAATCTGTGTAAATTGTGGCCCCTGATTTATAAAAATACTACATCTGCCTCCAGAAAACAACCCCCCAAACTAGCTTGTCCTTACTATTTAACTAATTACTTTTCTCTTCTGGACAGGCTGACAGGTCTTGACCATGACCTGACAAACATATTCAGCCAGAAGTGACCACACTGAAAGACATGTTGGTCTAATGTTTAATGTGTATTTTTCCTTTGGTGCAGAACATCCTAGGTGGAGTTTTCAGGTTGTTTGTCTGCCCCATTTTTATGAACACATGTCAAATTCTGTCCGAAGCTTCAGTTGGACTCAGAGATGAACTAAAACGATGTTGGTGACTGAAGGTAAAATGTCAAGGTCACAGGGACCTCATGATCTTGTGAATGTGATATCATAAACACCTTCAGAGAATTTTGTTACATCCTGAACAAGTATCAACAACTGAAAGTAGTTCAAGGTCATTGACTTCACAAAAAGCATTTTTAGTCTTGTTAATGTCACGTTTGTGCAGGGTCAAATAATTAATCGACAAATTAAATTGCTCACACTCAGAAGGCTGGTAAGAGAACTCAGGTGATCCAAGAGCTGAAACTCCAAACAGAGACACAGGAGCTGGACTGAACAGAACCAAAGTGAAGAGATGACCTGACACAGACAGAATAACTAAACCCAGGTGAAACACATGAGGTCAGGTGCACACAATTACAAGATGGAAGTGACCAACAATGACACATAGGGGGAACAGGAAGTGAAGGTCACAATAAAACAGGAAATGGCACAACATGGACGTGACTACACTGAGGCGAGGGACAAATCCAAAAACACAAATATACAAAAACAAAGTCCAAACAAAAGATCATACCTTAAATGAAATGTCCAAAAAGTGTCCACCACATAGAGAACTATAAAGTGAGCTCATTTTTTCACCATCGAGCAATAACCTCATTGCCACAGGAATAAAATGTACAAGAACAACAATGTGAAAAATCCAAAAGTAAATTTTCAATGTTTATTTTGCAACTTTAATGTAAAAACTTGTAGAAGGATCATCTTTAAATCTGGAAACTACCTTGTTTCCCACACTTTGTGCTGTGGTGCACCGCTCTGCTTCTATTTACATTAGAACGACAGGTCGGGCTGTTCCTGCTGCCCTCGCTCCTCTCGTCTCTTCACCACGAGTGCAATGCATGATGGTATATATTGGTTTTAGTGACCATTGATTGTACGCCACTTTTCATGATGCATTGTGGGAAACAATGAGTCCATTATATAAGGTATAATAAAATCTGTAAACATTTGGACACCACTAAAAAATTGTGAACTCAGCATCTAGTGCACTATACAGTGATTAGTGAGGGATTTGGAACAGAGCCATAGACTCACAGATTAACTGATTAGATCAGTTGGTGGTGGTTAACTTATAAAACATCTTTTGGCCTCTTGAACATGATATTTCAAGTCTATTTAGAATACTTGTTTTCATGTGATCTACATATTGGATGGAATTAGAGGTGATCACAACATTAGTAGGTAAACATTTCAAACATCCCTGTCACAGAGGTATCATTGGATCCACGATGTGAGCAAGACAAACAGACATTCATTCACTCACCAGCTGCACAGGGGTGGAGGTAGAGACCAGTCTGGGTCAGATACGATCAGAACTATCTGCATAGTGAGATGAAAAAAATTGTTGTTTGCATCTTTGCCTTTTTGCATAAAGAGTTCCACAGAACACTGACTATTTTCAGTAAAGAGGAGGAGCTGGTGTTACATTTCCCTAAAGCTGCACTAGAACTATAAGTCAGGTGTTAGTTGTGAACAGACAGTCCACAGAGCAGCATCAGGATGGAAGGGATCTTCATTGGTGTCTTGTGTCTCTCAGGTCAGTGAATTTAGCTGTTTGTGTGATGTCTAACAGGAAATCTGAATATAGAGATTAATTTGAGTCCTCATACATAACAAAAATTACTGGTTTCATCCTCAGGGTGCTTCACCTTCTCCACATGCCTCCTCCATCAGTACCACTTTGTGCCTGATGCAAAGACTTGGACTGAAGCTCAGAGCTACTGCAGAGAGAAGTACACAGACCTGGCCACTATTGAAAACACTGAAGAAATTAAGAAACTCAAAGACACAGTTTCCGCCGCTGGTAACAGCTCTGAGGTTTGGATTGGCCTGTACAGTCATATTGACTGGAAGTGGTCAGATGGGTTCAACCAGAGTGGAGCTGAATATAGGAAGTGGAATTCTGATCAACCAAGCAATCCTGGAGCCAATGAGTTCTGTGTGGTCGAGAATAAACCTGGATATTGGTATGATGATCAATGCAAACACCCCCATCCATTTGTCTGCTACAGAGGTAATGATGTGCTTTATATTTATCTTTACTATACAACATAATGTATAAAATATGATTTTGAAAACCATTGTGTGATCTCAACAATCCCTCTTTTGTTCTTGAACTTAACTGCAGGAACATCAGAGGATTCTGACTTTGTGCTAGTGAACACAACAAAGACTTGGTCTGAGGCTCAGAGGCACTGCAGAGAACACTACACAGATCTGGCCACTGTGAGGAACGACACTGTCAACAACAAGATAAAGGACTTGATAACACCTATAACCTGGATCGGTTTGTACAGAGATCCTCAGATGTACTGGTCCGACGGGAGTAACTACTCATTCAGCTCCTGGTGTGGGGGGAAACACCCACTTTGCTCGATGAAAGTCGTATGTGGTGTTGCAGATTTGCAGGAGGGAGGAAACTGGAGGTTATTTTCCTGTGATGAAAGAAAACCATTTGTCTGCTACAGCATGCGTGGATGGTGCTTCCTTGAGTGAAAGAGAGAGAACACATCCTGACATTAGAACAGTTATTGCCTCATTAGTGATTCTTATAACATTAATGCATTCATAAATATTTGGATGATGTTTGTTCTGTCTATTCTTTCTTTACAGTGAGAGAAACTAGAACTGTCTTGTGATGTACTTGTATGTTATCACCTCATTAATCTGCTCTGTGATGGTTCTTCAAGACAAACTGACACTTTGGAACATTTTGATTCTGTCTGGTTTCAGACTCCTTCAATAATTCTCCTTGTGAATGAGATTTCAGCTCTTAGCTCTCAGCAGTTGTTTTTTTCAGATTTAAAAGAAAAATTACAAAAAAATCTTCAAATATTCACTGGTCTTGGTTTTATGGAAACCCCTGTGATATAGAAAATAGATTGGTAAGAGTAAGTAGATTGACAAAAAATGTGTAAATTAATAAATGAATCAATAAAAATATGTATATGCAACATAAATAAATGACTTATATGTTCTTCTAATTTCTTTTTGACAAAAAAATACCTTGAGCAGCACACATTAGTATAGCTTCATTAAATATATGAATTGAAATAGTGACCAGCAGATGCTGCTACGTGTTACCAAATTCCTCATCTTCAAATCATGATCATCTAATTATAACTTTTAATGGACATTTTGCATCTTGATGAACTGTGACATTAGGACAAAGGGGACAAATCAATTTGGCACGGCAGATGTGATCATCATATTTGCAAGGGTCAGGCTTTTAAGGCTATTTATCTAATCATTAAAATTAAAATGATAATGTTGGATTGCTTTGGTAGTGAATACAATAAAAACAAGAATTGATTATACCTTTGTAGTATTCCTAAGATGGTAGAGAAGAGGAGGAGAAATTTATAATGATACAAATTACACAACACTTCAAATGGGATGTGACAGTTTGTTAATCTAAATATAGACGTGAATAAGTGGCACTGAAGAGTTGCTGGATAATCCACTGTGTGGAGTCTGTCTACCTTGGGTTGCAGTGATAATATGAGCCAGTCAGGTGTTTAAGACAGTAGGACATGTCCAAACACTTAAAGCTGTGGAGGTGCTGAAGCCTGAGTGCACACAGGGTAGTTGTATTTGTATTGCGTCAAATCACAACATGTCCTCATTCTGTTAAGAGCCTCAAGATAGTGTATGTTGTGATATGGAGATATATAAATATAATTAAATTGAACATATATTATCTCTTGGCACTTTACATTGGAAGACTCAGAGCTTATAACATTGTAGCTAAACCCAACAGCTCCAACTATGAGCAGCACTGACGACCGTGGAGAGAAAAAACTCCCTCATTAACTGGAAGAAACCTCTACAACCAGACTGAGTGTGGACAACATCTGCCTCGACTGGTTGGATAAGAGGAGAGAGAGGGGCGGTGGAGACAGAGGGGAGAGACGGACCTTCTTTCTCTCCTCGTTCTTGAAGTGAAGCTGCAGGACTCCTCTGGACCTAAATGACCCTGCTGTGATAGCAGACATTATGAAATCAGCAAGTTTCCAAAATCCACCCTGAAACACATTCATAGACCCAGGACAGATGTAATACAGAGTTTGATGACATCAAATAACCCTGAGGCAGATGAGATGAGTGAATACAAAGAACTCCTGCCAGAGAGGATTTACAATGCAAAGCAGCCAGAACACTGGAAAAAAGAGTTATCATGTTGACTCTGTTTGGTTGAGATCAGGAAACACACAACATGCTGGGGCTGAGTTGGGGCTCGGTCCTAGAAGGACTGGATCTGAGACATGTGGTGCAAATTGTGTCTCCATGAACACATGTTGTTTGTTTAACAGAAAACTCAACTGGGTTTGATGCAGCTTTAAACAATGACAGTCTGTTGAAAAGGAAAACTACAGTTGTAGCTATCGCCCCTCATTGTCACGGTTTGGATGGAGAGATGGACCTAAATGCAGAAATTATAAAGTAAAAGGTAATTTAATTAAATAAGTAATTAACAAAACAAACAAAACATTAACACTAAACGGTAACAAACAAAACACGAGGCTTACGCGGGGATACAGGAGATCAGGAGATCATGAAAGCACCATGGAAGGCAGGAGGGAAGACGAACAAACACCGCAGGAACACAGGACAGACAACACCGCAGGAAAAACAGACAATCCGAGCCAGGACAAAGGGAAGACAGAGGTTTAAATACACAGGGGAGGCAGGGGCAATTGAACACAGGTGTAACACATGAGGGCAGAGGAAGACAATCACCGACAGGAAGTGAAGACAGAAACAACACACAAGGAACAGACTACAAAATAAAACAGGAAACAAACAGAAACAGAGTGCAAACATGAAACTAAAACAAACAACAGAGATCTACAAGATAACTATGAAACAGTCTTGACCTGACAAATACAACCCAACTAGCCAGACTGTTTGCCAGACTGTTACACTCATCTCAGTGTGGTGATATCACTAAAGACAGTTGGGAGGGGCTCTGCAAAATGGATACTAAATATGGACAGAGTTTTTACTACTATCAACTAAAACATGTATTGTCCCACACAGGAGGCCTATTAATACATTAACTCTGTTACAATGGTCAACTGAGATCATTAGGGTTCCTCCTTATACCAAAGGGTAGAGTGGTACCGGTCGGCCTAGAGCTCCGAAGCAGCAGTTGTCAGAACGGTATAGTTTCCTGGGCTTCTCCAGCAGATGCAGCAACTCTATTGCCATGGGAATGCTGATACTCACATTTTTTCTCTTAACAGAGTGTCTGAAAATTGAAATTCAAAATTCCTTCTTGATCATGTGACATGACGGAAAGCTCCAGGAGAGCTTCTAAAAGACCGGAAGGTGAGTTTTTTTTAAAACCATCTAAGTTATACAGAATGTGAATACAGAGCATTCAGAATCTGTCTTGAAAAAGACAAATGTCTATCTTAATCTAGTTTTTACCTAGTGTAGCTCGTGTGGGTCTGTATACACAAAGTGGCTCATGGCTACATAGTGATGATCGGCAGGACACTACAACATATTTTCAATAAAGAGAGAGAAAGAAAGAAGGAACAAGAGGACACCTTCTCCCTGCTCACTAACAATATCAATCAAGTCCTATTAATAGAACATAGCATCATCTCTTGCTTTCTGTGCAATTCCAGTTTCATGTCAAACTCAAAGTCTCCCACACATACAAAAAATCTCCATCTTGTCTATGGTCCATCACTGTACTGTCAGGGGTCACAGGGAACATTTACCTATCAATAATTATTGAGTATTTGTGCTGTTCAGACTCAGGGACATTGATGGAAGTAGAAAACACAGACTGTGACTTGTACATCAGAATAACTGAGGCCCAGGTCGAAGGCTTGTTGTGGTGCTACAGCGCCATCTAGTGGTTTACTAATGAATGCTACGGTTTGAGGATATACACTCCTGATCAAAATCTTAAGACCAGTTAAAAAATTGCATGAATTTGCATTTTGCACTGTTGGATCTTAGGAAGGTTCTAAGTAGAGCTTCAAAATGCAAAAAGAAGAAATTGGAACAAGAGACCAAAAGTTGTGAGCAGGCAATTTATTGAAAACAACAATTTAACTCAAATAGGCTGTTCATCAGCTGATCAAAAGTTTAAGACCACAGCCTTTAAAAGCCAAAATCTGTGCAAAAATTTGGATTCCATGTCATTTCCTGTCAAGTAATATCTCTTGATGGCAAAGGCAAAAAAGCTCACCGTCTTCGAACGTGGTAGGATTGTTGAACTGCATAAACAAGGCCTCTCACAACGTGCCATCGCTGATGAGGTTGGACTCAGTAAGACAGTCATTTTGCATTTCTTAAAAGGTCCTCAGGGTTATGGAACAAAAAAATCAAGTGGTAGACCCAAAAAAATCTCACCGGCGCTGAGCCGGAGGATCCGAATGGCTGTCCGTCAAGACACGGGACGATCCTCATCCCACATTAAGGCCATTACTGGTGCTGACTGCAGCCCAATAACCATAAGAAGGCATCTGCGAAGGACGGGCTTCAAAAACAAGAAACGTCTTCAAAGGCCACGTCTCCTTCAACGCCACAAAATTGCACGTTTAGACTTTGCAAGGGAGCACCAAACATGGGACATTCAAAGGTGGAAGAAAGTTTTATTCTCTGACGAGAAAAAATGTAACCTTGATGGTCCTGATGGCTTCCAACGTTACTGGCATGACAAGGAGATGCCACCTGAGATGTTTTCTACGCGGTACAGTGGAGGGGGCGCCATCATGATCTGGGGTGCTTTTTCCTTCAATGGAACAATGGAGCTCCAGGTTGTGCAGGGGCGTCAAACAGCAGCGTGCTATGTGGAGATGTTGCAGCGGGCATCCCTCGTCTGTGTGGTAACGACTGGGTTTTTCAGCAGGACAACGCTCCAATTCACAATGCCCGTCTGACCAAGACTTTTTTCCAGGAGAATAACATCACTCTTTTGGACCATCCTGCGTGTTCCCCTGATCTTAATCCAATTGAGAACATTTGGGGATGGATGGCAAGGGAAGTTTACAAAAATGGACTTCAGTTCCAGACAGTTGATGCCCTTCGTGAAGCCATCTTCACCACTTGGCTAACATTCGCACTAGCCTTTTGGAAACACTTGCATCAAGCATGCCAAAACGAATTTTTGAAGTGATCAACAATAATGGTGGAGCTACTCATTACTGAGTCAATTTTCATCAGCTGATGAACAGCCTACTTCAGTTAAATTGTTGTTTTCAATAAATTGCCTGCTCACAACTTTTGGGCTCTTGTTCCCATTTCTTCTTTTTGCATTTTGAAACTCTACTTAGAACCTTCCTAAGATTCAACAGTGCAAAATGCAAATTCATGCAATTTTTTAACTGGTCTTAAGATTTTGATCAGGAGTGTACATGTTACACTCTATCATTACCTTTGGTCACGAGTGCACCTGATTGGGCTTGTTCTATGCGACTTGGCCCATGAACTTCTTAAAGTATGTTTATGTTCAAACAAGTATTTAAAGAAAGGTATTATCAAATGTGACTTCTGCTAAAAAAGGTGATCTAAATATTCAGACTAACATTTCACATAGAACATTTCCTATCGAGCACTGGATAACCATGAACAAATAATGTTCATGGCTAAAAACAAATAACTCCCAGAAAACATTCAAAAATTGTTCATTGACAGAGGGAAGGGGGGGGGGTCCATCATTTAAGGGGAGATTTTAAACCACAAAATATCCAAACAAGGAGAAGTTTTTTGTTTCTCAATCTGTGGAGTATAGCTGTGGAACCGTTTGAATATGGAATTGGAATAATGTCCAAACAGAACCGAGTTTAAAACAGAGTACAAAGAAATGTTCAAAAGTCATGTGTGAAGAGGGGATCCAACAATCACTAGGTGTTTGCAGGAGTGGTTTCTTTGTATGGTGATTTAGTATTCATTTTTCTGCTCTGAATAATACAAATTAGTTAATAGTTGATTTGGGGTATATATATATATATATGTATAAATATATAGCCTTATTCTTTATATTGTATTTATAAAAATGTTTGTAGATTATATACAATAGAGCAGCTAACAATTTATACATACAGAAAGCTATAAGAATTTATTAAATTACGTCCTCTCACTGCTTTTCAAATATGTAGAGTAAATCAGTAAGTGTTTGGACTTTTTCCCCTCATCAGTTTGTAAATACTTTTTCACTTGATGTATAATTTGTTTTACATGATTCAAACGAATGAAGCCATTTTGTATCCTTTATGCATTCATACAATATGTTTATCCAAATATTCATAGCTGGACAGAAATAAATACACTGGCTCCGCAGATTATGTACATTAAAACCATTCGGTCATTGGACAAACTCTATGCAGAAATCCATCCGGACGGCTCCATGCAATTGATCCATACACCACAACGTGTCAAATGTTCTGACTGCCAGTCCAGCCTTTTTTTCTGAATCCAAACTTCAGCATGCTTTGCAATTCATGCACCTGCACAAGACTGATGGTTTGCACAGGTTAAGATGGTTCAATGGACACCACAATGCTGTCCACATTGCAGCAGTGGTTCACCAGGACAGAGTCTTTGGTGATTAGGAACACTAAAGCCAAACACATTTTGTCCATCGACACTGGGGTAGCCAACTGAATACAGAGGAGTGTGATAACACCACAGCAATAAGCAAGAACTGAAAGAGCAAACTGTAAATGCCCGAACAAGAGCTTTATTAAAACATCACTTTAAACACAGGAATGCGACAACTTAAGTTTTTGACACATGAACTGCAGCACCAGAAAAAAGCCAAAAAACACAAAAGATGAGCTTCTCTGAAGCCACTTTTAAAAAATACCCCAGGTGAGTAAATGCAAGCTCAACAATACAAACAACTCCTAAAGGCGTTCTAATCTAAAGACAAACAACCACTTGATGTAGACTTCGTTCTGAGATGGCACAACTTCCAGGGGACTCCAGGTTATACGGTCTTCTGCTGGCCCTTCTTTCCAATCAGAGACTTGTGGATGTGAGGGATCACACCTGGTAGGGGGGAGAAGTCAATGGATGAGCCATTATCAGTGTTTCAGTGAAGTAACACTTTTCAAAACAGAATCACTGCTTCTTCCAGATTGCTACAGACTGATCAAAAATTAGTAAAAACACATTGTGGAAAGAGTGTCTGCAACTTCAAGTACAATCTAAAGAGTTGGACAGTATGGTTATCTAGAACCAATATACAGATCTTAGATAAGTATTGTGGACTTGTAAATGCACAGAGTCTGAACATTTGTTTACCTCCACCGGCAATGGTGGCCTTGATGAGTGAATCCAACTCCTCATCTCCTCTAATGGCCAGCTGCAAGTGGCGGGGGGTGATGCGCTTCACCTTCAGATCCTTCGATGCATTTCCTGCCAACTCCAGGACCTGACACAAAAACAGGGTTTCATTACTCACCGGGGCCCGAACCGGCAGCTCCGCAGAGCCCGGTCACTTCATTTGAGTAACGATTAGACGGAAATCAACGGAAGCTCGGCGTTACCTCGGCTGTGAGGTATTCGAGAATAGCGGCGCTGTACACGGCGGCGGTGGCTCCCACTCTGCCGTGGCTGGTGGTCCTCGTCTTGAGGTGTCTGTGGATACGGCCCACGGGGAACTGCGGCGACAAGACAGAGAGAGGGGCTTCAGGGCGGCGAAACAAAGGGCTCGGTGGCCCGCCAGGGGGAGACGGCCACCAGCTGAGTAACCTCTGCAGCCCGTTAGCTTCCGCTAGCCTGTGCTAGCACCGCCTGGCCATTGAATGAGCGGACAAACCTGCAGTCCTGCTCTCTGTGAGCGCGAAATAGCCTTGGTCTTGGTCTTCCCCGAGTCCTTCCCTGCTTTGCCGCCAGCCTGGAAAACAACAGCGCTCATGAGCTCCGGCCCGTCACAACACACATGTTACATGGACTAAACGCGCCTTTTAGCGTCATAGCGCCGTTCACCCAACCACTGGCGACGCGTTAGCTGGCACGCTAGGCTAGGACAACAGCTAACGTTAGCCGCTAACAGTTGGCTCCTCAAAGGAACGCGCTGGAGACTACTTCTCATTTAGCGCAAACAAACCTCTACACACACACACATTGAGCGGACACGACGTGAAACACGCACCATGTTTAGAACTCTCGAATAATCTCCACCGCAGCAGGACACACTGACACAGCTCCGAGCGAGTATCGTCCGTTGGTTTGAACAACAGAGCCCGCCCACAGCTGGACATAATATATAGCCAATCCTTATCCGGGTATCTGGAGGCCGCGCAGCAGCCAATCGAATCGCGCTCTGCGTTTCCTACTGTGGCGCTCGACCAATGAACGAGGAGAAGCTTCACTATGCGGGAAAAGTCGTAAATAGCCATTCAAAGGGAGGCTGGGTAATGTAGTTCTCACCTGCAGAAAGTCGATTCCTATTGTCTATTTTGTTTAATCAAATATATTTTTTTGTATTTATATCATATATGTTTTTACTTTCAAATTCAACTTCATACTAGACTGTAAATATGTTAATTTTTTTATCTGGACAACTTCCATTTAGAATGACACAAATCACAACAGGTGTAATTCAAAATTTTTTATTTGAAACCATGACACCAAAACTCATCAGCCCCTCAGGGTCAAATGCATCAAGATGTGTTTTAAATAAAAATAAAAATAAAAAAAAAGGTCTTTGTAAAATGTGATTTTGCATGAAGATGCTGTAGCTGACAGGATGGGATTTTGTTACATTTAAAGTTATATTTAATTTAATTATGCAAAAGCATCCTCACCTGACAGAAGACACTGTCCATTTCTTATTTGATCTTTCGACTGACTGCATTGTTTTGATTTAAAAAGCCATGAAAACACAAAAAATCTCTCATTATTTGCTTTTCAGTAGTAATCTGTTTTCAAATTTCCTTAGTGTCAAAGAGTATATTCAAAATGCTGTCAACTTCAGTATTTATTTTTCTTTACGGTCAAAGGGAAGTAGTATTTCTAATTCCTGAATTTTATATCTCGCAATGAAAAGAAAATTTCCTTTGTCATCACTTCCGCTGAAAAAAACACACATAAACATCCCAGTTACATGAAGTATTCAGCAAACACAGAGCAAACAATACACATTCCAAAGCTTAAAGGGAAAATTGACAGCAAGAGTGTCAGAAGAGTTGGAAGAGTTATTTATTATATTTTCGACCAATACCCCTCTATTTCATCTCGATATGTTGGACTCATTCAAATATTTTCTAATCCAAATATTCTTTTAGTCATGATCCATCTATCCATTCTCTAAACTGAGTTTCAAACATTGGATTAGTAGGATACATCCCCTGCGTCTTTTTGCAGTGTTGTATTTTTACCACTTGATGGCGATATATGCATATAATTCTGTGTGCCGTCATCGTAAATAGTGACATCCCTCAACTCAATCCACAACATTAAAACAGAGAGATACATTTTATGACAGGTTCAAGGTGCAGATGGATGATGGGATTAATCTTAAACTCAATAAATCACAAAGAATAGTTTCCTGTTCCAACCATAGCTTCAGACCTGGACTACGCTCTTTCAGGCCCTCAAGCCGAATTAGCTTGAGACAGCTGCTTCATTTGCCCAACAGTTTTTCTTTTTTAATCTCGAAAGTCCCCCAGCTGGCAGAGGGGCAATATAAAATCCTTGGAGTATTATTTGAATGCCTCATCAACATTTCCTCCCCTCCATTTGAAATTAAAAACACTTGCATAACAAGTGGATCATTGTGTTTATCGTGTTGTTTGTAATGCCTTCAAATGAAATTTGCTTTGGGAGCCTTAACGTGGTAATTAGTGGTGTTTGTTTTCTATCCTTTATCTGGGAAGATGCTGCTTTAGACAAACAGACCCAGCTATTTGAATGTATTTTAGTCTCTTAACTGAGAAATATGAGTATCAAGCAAAAAAGTGGATATACCTACAAATATTTTAAATAGAACAACAGCAGCTGACAAATTCACATTAAAGAGCTTTGTATGTTGTATGAAACAGCACTGGCAGTCGGACATAAAAACCTAATCTACCACCTGAAATATTTTTTCCCCATTGGAATTTAACCAGGACACCACAGAGCAGTTAGACAAAGACAGTGAAGGAATGTCTCTCTCCATTTCCCCACATTTTCTTTCAGAAGAAAAGGAATAAATATCCAAGCATTCCACCTGTCTTCCTTTGTACTCAAATCTTACATTGTACTATTTTCCCTATTCCTTCCTGCCTTTAAGACAATAAGAAGCTAAATGATCAGCATTTGAAGTTGATAACTCAGTTATCAGTTCTATGGGTGGACTTTTACAGTTCACTATAAGGGTGGTAGTTTTGTTTAGTTCATCTACTTCAAACAGACAAATAAATGTGTAGATGATGAAAAACTATAAGCAAAGAATAAAGAAAATAAAAAGTGAATACACAGAATGGATATCCATGTTTGGGCTGTGTGTGAGTTATACATAAGAGTATTATTGATATCAGTCCAAATTAGAGTTTTCTGAAAGTGTGTAGTTGCTTCATGATGATCACGAATCATCTTGTGATATCAGGCAGCAGCTGAAACTGCAGAGATTGAAGTTTCCTTTTCATCCCGGTTTACTGCAGTGTTAATGGGTAACAGGCTCCAGTTCAGGGGTGTGTGTCAGGACTTGATAAGAGAACATGTGTGTGTGTGTGTGTGTGTGTGTGTGTGTGTGTGTGTGTGTGTGTGTGTGTGTGTGTGTGTGTGTGTGTGTGTGTGTGTGTGTGTGTGTGTGTGTGTGTGTGCATCCATGCATCCGTCTGTGTCTGAGACAACACGCACAGCTGGTGGTGGGCTGGTCACATCTAAATCACATACCATTCATTCTCAGGCTTTCAGCAGTCACTCATTCACTCTCTCCACTGACCTCCACCTCGCTCGCTCATTCCCCACTCCCTCTCTCCCTCAGTCACTGTCACTCATCTCTCAGTCTCTGCTGCTGAAGTCCTTCTCTCCATTTGTCACGGGAGTTCATCCACTTGTGGCTCTTCTTTCGTCAGGTCAGGCCTGGTCCAGGAACCAAATGACACAGGACCACACAACCAGTGATAACACAAATTTTTATTTAGAAAAGAGCAAACACTGAAATTATGAAACCAACAGCTAAAGTTCTAATGACACAACGTGGGAAATCTACGATGTCCTCTGTTCCAATCAAAATAAAAATGCCTCTCTCTAAATGCTTTGTCTCTGTATTTGACACATTTTGGGATTTGATCACCTACTCTTACATTCAGGGTTAGCACCTGTTAAAGCTTCAACAGCAGGGCACCATCACTGGTGTGTCGAGATACGCAGTAATTGGATGATTTATTGAAATGAAACCACATAATAAGTGTAGAGACTCAGATCTGTCAACAAGCTATTGATTTTACAAAACATCATATTTATGTGCGTATTTTAAAAGACATTGTGCCATTGTGTACAATGTTCATCTCAGTAAGGAAATAGTGACTAAAGCTGTCAAATTTGGAGAAGAATGTACATTTTCTGTGGGTGTTAGTGTGTTATTTTTGTACCCTCTGCTCTAACGTTGCTGTAATCTCCATGATCTTACACGCTGTGTGCAGCTGTATTGGACAAGCCGAACATTCTGAAATGTCCATACATAACATAACATTGATATATACCAAGAACCTTCATCCTGATGATGTTCTCCTCTACACTTGACATCTATTGCACTTCTGTCCGTCCTGGGAGAGGGATCCCTCACATGTGGCTCTCTCTGAAGTTTCTACGTTCTTTTTCCCCTGTTAAAAGAGTTTTTCTTAGTTTTTCCTTTCTCTTGTTGAGGGTTAAGGACAGAGGATGTCACACCATGTTAAAGCCCTATGAGACAAATTGTGATTTGTGAATATGGGCTATACAAATAAATTTGATTGATGATTGATATATTGATATTTGGACAACTATAGCAAATACTTGAAGTTGCTCAGCCGCAGGCTCTTGCTGCTCTTAGTAGCACTAAGAGCAGCAAGAGCTCTCACTCACAATTCACACTTGAAAGAATATACATGCATTATTCACTTTTCAACTGAAGGTGCAATCCGTGTACACCCAAAGAACGAGGCCTGACTTTTTGGAGTGGACAGAATTTTCCACTGAATGTTGGTAATTGGTTAAATGTTTAATTCTGAATTTTAACCACATGCAGTCAACGCGGAAGCAAATATTTCATTGCCCCTGTAAAACACCCATTCTGAAAATTAATTTAACTAGAAACAGAATTCCGATTGAAAGTCATTATTAGTTGTGGTTCTTCCTAGTTGTTTTAAACTACTAATTGAACTAAACCTAAATAGATAATAAAAATACAATTCTATTCTATTCTGTTTTATTCTATTCTATTCTATTCTATTCTAGTGTTGTGCAATAGGAGTAGACTTGACGTTGGCTAATTATTAATAATCATGAAATAGGATTATTAAAATAATAAAAATTATCTATCAAAAATAATTAAATTATTAATTGAAGATGATCAGTAATCAAATAACAATAAAACCACTAATGAGAAAATAGGAATTATCAATTAGAAAGTACAAGCTGTCAATTAACAATGATAAGGTTATCAACCAAGAATAATGAAAATAATTAGTCTAAAACAATAAAATTATCAATTTAAGAATAATACTATCTATATTAATAATTGAGAAAGGGGGGGCACCACCCTGGTTACCAGGGACCAACGATGTCAAGCTATAATTATCAGTCTCATAATGATAAATGTCAAATTAATAATGTCAATATTTTAATATTAACGATTACTTAATAAACAGTGAAGGCTTCTAAGTTCGAGCACAGGCGATCATAATCCAGCTGCAATCACATACATATGCACAAATAATCACAGACTACAGATACTTTAATTACAAAAGTATTTATTAAAAAGGGGAAATAAAGTTATAATGTTATTCAATGATTTATCATTTTAACAAGCTCCAATATTTCAAAGGTAAACACAGCAGCAGCACTTATCACAATTCAGAAAATACATGGACAACCTGCGGTCTACCTATGTATGTCTGTCTCTATGTGTGTGTGTGTCTGTGTCAAAGTGTCTCTCTGTGTGTGTGTGTCTATGTGTGTGTGTGTGAAATAAAGTTAGTGTTATTTAATGATTCATCATCTTAACAAACTCCCATATTTCAAAGATAACAACAGCAGCTTATCACAATTTAGAACACGCATGTAACCTCTGGTCCATCTATGTGTCTCTGTGTGTGTGTGTCTGTCTGTGTCTATCAATGTGTGTGTGTGTGTGTGTGTGTGTGTGTGTGTGTGTGTGTGTGTGTGTGTGTGTGTGTGTGTGTGTGTGTGTGTGTGTGTGCGAGAGAGAGAAAAAGAAGGGGGGTGGCGATGACGCGTAGTGACATCACATCTAAGATGGAGGCCGATCATGATTCGTGGAATCAAGGCCTAAAAACTCTCAAAATGGCGGATTGACTACAAAACAAGATGGCGGAGCCGTTATGAATTTAGAGCCAGGATGGGAGGAGAGAGAGAGCGGAGGCGTGGCAATAATAGACTCAAAATGGTGGGTTAACTTGCGTTATTCAAGATGGAGTCTATGTTAATGACACCATGTGGCCGGAGCGCACACTGGTGGTCGTCACATGAATTACACAAAGGAAATTTTAGACAAAGAGAATTCTTATCTCTGCTTGGCTTTGGGGGCCGAATGGTTTCCAGATGTGTTCAGCCTCTCTAAGCATAGATTTAACTATGTGACATGACCTGTATTATAAATACAGGTCAGAAGTGTGTATAGGTCGGTTTAGAAGGAGAGAGAGAGAGAGAGAGAGAGAGAGAGAGAGAGAGAGAGAGAGAGAGAGAGAGAGAGAGAGAAAACATGTAAGGAGAGTCCAAAGAAGCTCTTAAAAATACGTCTGAGATGAGTTAACAGTGATTCACCCCTCAGCCCTCAAGCGAGCGTTGTGGGCCGAGGTTCTGATCGGTGAAATCACTGCAGACTCACACAGACGTTAACAGTGCGGGCGGAGGCGCTTCTCGCGGCCCTATTTACTGCAACACAAAACATTGCGATCCAACCGGAAACCGGAAGTAGCGGCTCGGAGTAGTGGCCGGCTAAAACAATGGAACACGGAAGTTCCATCAACAAAATACACTCAAGTATTAAATCAACACGCTACATATTAAAACTAACATCTGCCCAGACAACATAAGCCTCTTACTGTGACCGTGATTTCGTGGGTTGCCTGCGCCTCGGCGCGAATCTCCCGGAAGTCCAGTGAACAATGTCTTGGCCTCTCAGGCGAGCTCCCGTGAGCACCGCAGCTGGGCCGGACCGGAGCGGATCAGTCATGCTCCGTGACGGGATGAAGCTTGGTCTTCTTCTGCAGCAGCGGAGATCGTGCTGCCTCACAGGGACGTTCGGCTGCTTGTAGCCGTTGTAGATCGTGTGGAGAAAGAATAAAGTAAAGTCCGTGTGGATAAGGAAACAGTCTGAGATCGTCCAGCGAGCAATTTCCTGTTTCGATGTCTAATCGCCTCCTTAGTTACTGAGTCGTGTGGTTAGACCTCTTGAGGTCAGAAAACAACTTGAGCAGCGTGGAAAAGAAGACAAAAAGAGTCTCTTAAAAATACCGAGTTAACTAGTAGAACCCCGGAGGGGTTCTGTTGTTGCTTGGGCATCTGAGTGAAGAGGAAGATTTCTGGGAGCAGAGGGGTTTTGTTCTACCTGGGAGGTACCTGCCCCCCCTGGAGGAGGGGTCAAGGGTCAGTGTTGCCCTCAGCCAATTAGATGTCAGGGTCCCGACCTTAGTGGGCGGGGATTCGACCTCAGTGGGCGTTTCAGAGTCTCATTTGGGTTTTTGCAGAGCGGCCTGCAACATCTCCCCACCAGGCCCTGCTGGAGGGGGGGCACAGTGGGGGTTCAGGACATGCTTCCCCCACCAAGGCGAGGCTCCAGGCTGTCTAGAGAAGGTGTGAATTAAGACTGAAACTGGTTGAACTGGTTTCAGCTGGGCCTTGTAGGCCTCAAGTATTTACAACCTATTGTTTGATGGTCACTCAGGACCTCACCCCCAACACTAGAATTATCTAAATCTGAACTTTTTTGTCTCCACAGAGTTCAGGTCAAAACAACATATAAACTTAATATGATGTTCCACAGGGTTCAGTAAATGGTTCCGTTCATTTAGAAATGAACCTGACCAAGTTATTCACCTTTATAAGATTATGATTATGACTATTCAGATATAAATTATTTTACACTACTACCGACTATTCTGTATAAAGGGGCCCTAAGGAGCTGATGTTGCTGCAGCTGTTGCTATGGTTAGCAAAGCTGAGAAAGGAAAATGTCTGCACCCTGGAGAGAAGTATCTCAGGACACTGACTGTGTCTCTACAACCCACATGGGGTTAAACAGCAGGAAGGGAGAGGAAGCGCGGGAGAGCTCGGAGGAAGGAGGGATGGACAAAGAGCGTGAGAAACTGTGATGTCACAACAAAAAAAAGACAATTTTGGTGGGAAAAGACTCCTCATTAAGAAGATTGGTGGCTGTTTCATTAAATACATGATGTAAACAAGAGAACTAAAAATATCTGGTGGATTAATGAATTAAAGGAATTCCAACAAACTTTTGTCTCTTTTGATTGGTCACAGTGATGATGATGATGATGATGATGATCATCACAAAAGCATGTGGGTCAATGAAGAGCATGAATATTCACACTCATTATCAGAGCGCTTTGTTGACAGCCCTTGTTGTGTTGCTCATACACTGGATGATCATGCATGTCTTTTTGAAAGTGTGTGTGTTTGTGTGTGTTTCAAATCATCTGTTGAACCTCTTGTGTGTCCGTGTTAAAATAAGTTTATACGTGGAGGTCAAGAGTGCTAAGACATCACATACCTCTGCCAATCCTGTCGCCCTATCTCGCCACGTTAAAAAAAGTGAAAAAAACTCCCGGATCTGCTAGTTTATCTTTATCTGCTCCAAATATAATGGGTTTGTGTTTGGGTCATGCCTCCCCCTTCACAAGATTTCATGGAAATCCGATCAGTGGTTTTGGAGTAATCCTGTGGACAGACAGACGGACAGACAGCAACTAGAATGGCCCTGAGATGAGTGCATCCTCCTGGGTCCAACAGTCTCCGTAGAAGCTGCACCAAATTGCACACACTCATAAATTATAGTCCCGTAAACATGCCTGATTAAAAAGAAAGAAAAGTTTAATTACCCTGCAGTGATATCGAAGGTAAAAAAATAACTCCTGGATCTGCTCCTTGGTCCAGGTCCTTTCCAAACTCTGAAAGAATACATAAACACCATCTCAACAAGCATGTATTAACACACACTGGATCCATATGTTACTACACTTATTATCAATACTCATAATACTGTTGCTAAATTATGAAATTATCGTACATTTTGGGATTATCAACCTAGGGGTCATGTATCAATGGGCCGCTTTATTATACAGATATGGTAATAATTATAAATTTAAGTGATGAGGTAACACCAGTTGTTAGCCCGGTGAGTGTTACGATTTCATCATTGGCTGTTTTTAGAATTAATTGGCACGTACAGTTGTCAATGTGCCATCAGGGAGTGTTGCCAATTTAATGCCTGTTGCTATTTTAATCAGACTATTTGGCGAATTCTCCTTTTTTTTTAATCTGGTGACATTTTGAACAAACCTTATCGACATTCACTGAATGCATCAGTGCTGATATTTGAATGAGCTTAGGTGACAACTTGCTCTTGTTCCAGTGAAGGTGGGACACACTTACTTCAAGTCACTATGGTCATAGTGTGACTGAATGTAAGTAGTACAGCCTGTCATTAACCAAATGTCCCACTCTGCACTTTCCTCTCCATCCATTATCTGCTTGTTTTAGAAATCATCTTCACTACAGGAAACAACCACCTGCATCCTGAAAATGCCAAGTTGTGAAGAAGATTTGGAACTTAAAATCACAAAGTCGAAACATGTCTTTTAATATTATTGCACTTTGTCTACTTGGTGGATTGACTGTAACCCTGGGAGGATGCTGTCGATGACGCAATTGAGAAGAAGAGTCTGCGGTACCCGAAGTTGCCTGTACAGGAATAGTTCTTCCAGTGCTGGTTGGCTGCAGGGGATTTATTGCAACATCCAGCATCTGATTG